>NC_062197.1:7793422-7803422 GCF_912470025.1 Vespa velutina | reverse complement strand
TCGTTTCACCTAACGACATACCTCCTACGCGACGTTTATCTTTCTATTCGTCTTTCGAATCGTTACTTACTTCTTACTCTACGACTTTTCTAGGTAATTATGACGAAGACGTAAAATTATCAACGATGTTTTCCTTAGTTATGCGAAATTGAAATTTATCGTTCGACGACCGTCCGCTTAATAGAAAATAAAAAAATATGATTCGGATGTATGTATTTATTTAATAGATACGTCTTCTTACAATACATAAGTTAATAAATTTTAATCGATGATTCGCACGTGCGCTTTGGAACAAAGCCAAGTGTTAACGACGGATTTAACGAGGAGAATTACCGATCGAACGTTAAATGTCTATCCTTATTTCAGCACACCTGAGAAGAAAATCGTTTGGTCTTTCTTTTTCTTTCGAGAGGAGGATTTGTGGAAAACAACGTTGCTCTTCGTCTTTTTATCTTTTTATCGTGTTCACGAGCCATGAAGGCACTCCCAGTGGAGGGGATCTCGTTTGTTTTTTTTTTTTTTCTTTTTCCTTTATTTAATTCTCGTTGCAACGTTCGTTACGATTTAGCTAGGAGATATACGCAAGCGATAGAAATCTGCTAAGCATTAAAGCTTTATTAAAGGCCTCTGCTCGAATCGGCAGTCTTACGAGAAGAACAATAGGTGAGAACTCGTTGGAAGGGAGAGAAAGAGAGAGAGAGAGAGAAAGAAAGAGAGAGAGAGAGAGAGAGAGAGAGAGAAGGAGAAAAAGAGAGTTAGGAGGAGGGGACACCTTTGAGGAAGGCGAGCTCAAGTCGTGCGGATTTCTCTCCTTGGCAATCAGGCTCGTATTCCGCGTCTCCCTGAATGTGGCTATCTCGAGCAACGAGGCTAGTCTCCTTTCCTTCCCCACCTCCTGCAACCGCCATTACGCTATTATCTGTCTCTCGGTCGTTATATCGCTGGTAAAAGAGCCGACGTCACATTTTAACATATGATCAAAGAGTTACCAATCTTAGGAGTTTTAAGTAAGCTCTTGCATTCAGAAACGATCGGCACGTTACCTTCTTGTACTCTTCCAGGACTTCAAACGTGCGAGGAATATTACAAACGATACGAGCACGCTTCTCTAATGGTTCGATTACTCTCGCACGATGTTGCATCTTTTAACGGGAAACACTCTCCGTAGTGATTTTCAAATCACTTTGACGTTACACGGGTGAACTATGTTACCGAGGTAGGCTCGTCGCGTGCAGCAAATCGTACGCGATTCCCCAACGTTACAATGTATAGGCTTGGTGGTTGTCTTGCGACGTGACAGGATGTGCTTTGTTCAAGTATCGAAGCGTTAATAACAGGTATTTTCTCTTTTGGTGTCTTATTACGATCGGCTGATTTCGATCGCTACATCGAAAATGCTTTGTGATACTTGCTCGAATTCGTCAGAAGCGGCAGAAAGAGAGGAAGAGAGATAGATAGATAGATAGATAGATAGAGAGAGAGAGAGAGAGAGAGAGAGAGAGAGAGAGAGAGAGAGAGAGAGAGAGACAAAGACAGACAGACGGAAAGAAATGATGAAAATTTGTTCTTGCGTGTTTCAAGGTCATAAGCAAGGACGATAGCCCATGTATTCTTCGATCGAGCTTTTCGTCGACGGAGAAACGTTATCGTCGTCCGCGATCGATCCGCGTTTGGTTCGACGCGTCTTTACGGACCGTGCACACCATCTTTACCGAGAATCGTCTCGAGAGTAACTTTTTTTCACAACGTTATATTATCATAATCCCCTTCTTCTTTTTTATTTCCTTCGTTTAATTTAATTAACGGAGGAAGGATGAGCAAGCCCTTTGGCGTCTTCGAGCAACAGCTTTATCGGATCGGACGATGTTCGACTAAACGTATAGGTCCCCCGTATATTGGGAATGCGAGTCAACGCGTCCAAGCGGTAGCACGTTGCGGCATAAATAATTCATAACGAAGCATCGCGTCACATGAACGTGAACATTGAGTGAGGGTTTAGGTTTGCTATTATAAATATTTAGAATACCTGATAAAATCCCCATCCCCTCTTTTTCCGTTAGTTCGTTCTTTTTTCTTAGATTTCATCCCTTTTTCTCTGGTGGCCTACTGTCGCCAAGCCGACATCGACCGGCACGGAACGTATGTACTTTACTTATGTATACCTAACTACTTGCCTATAGACTATCTTTTCCGTGGCATTTGAGAAAACATAACGAATAATAGAGAATAGAAGAGGGAGTAGGGGCGGGAGTTTCTTAGCTTCCGTTTTCACATCGATCGATCGATGTCAAGTTCGTTAATTTCTCGTAGCTCTCTCTTATACGATCGATCATTATTCGAGTGAGTTTACGGATCTTGATTTTCATAGAGTCCTATATACAATCGAGCGGAAGAGAAAGAGAGATGACCGGTCGCATGCTCGTGACCGGTCGATTCCGAAAACGAATTGGTTCGGGTCGATGAAACGACGCTTCGTTGTCTCTTTCGAGTAGCGTGCGGCCATTCTCGCGAGCATCGGACATTCAGAGGACATCGAACTCGTGTCGACGTGTTTTGCGAAAAGAAGACTTGTATCGCTTAGGAGACGAAAGCGAACGGTCGCGTATGAACGACTTAGCTCTTTCCTTTCATGGAAAAACCGAGAACTCGAGGAGGATTATCGCGAAATGACCGGGATGGACGATCGTTTTCACGTTTACGCAATAGGAAAGCGTGTGCACCGGCACGCGTGAGCGCGTTTACGTAATCGAACAGAACCTCCGTGCGATTTTCTTTTATCGATCTTTCTAAATTCGTCGAGAAGCATTTGAAAAGAAAACTGTCTTTCCTTTGCGAAGATAAGAAAAATACCGAGAAAGATGGTAAGATATCAAAGAGAAAAGGACGAAGAAATGCTTGATCTCATTCGAGTCGGAGTCGACAGAGCGTGACGAGTCGAACGTGAACTCGCTCATTCC
The DNA here is from genome assembly GCF_912470025.1 of Vespa velutina. NCBI lineage: Eukaryota > Metazoa > Arthropoda > Insecta > Hymenoptera > Vespidae > Vespa > Vespa velutina. The sequence continues at coordinate 7,800,465 of NC_062197.1, read as the reverse complement.
GTAACCTTAATAACCTTGACCTAGGTTCTCGCTCTCTCGTTCTCCCGGGGGAGGGGGAGGGGGGTCCATCAATCAGGGAGAAGACCAGCAGTACTACGATATCGATCGATTGCGCAACTGCCGCGACGAAACGACTATTTCTATTTTCATGCCGTACCACGATACACTATTCACTTGCTCGGTATCGACTATTTTTTATATTAGCCTTTAGATATGTATATAATTATCGGAGAGAAAATTGACGACGATCTTACTTTATAATTTATTTTGATTACTTACTATACGTAGCTCTTTGAGAGAGCATATGACATAGCGTCTGTGTCTATCCATCGTGTGTGTATCTTTGAAGAGATCGTAGAGAAGGAGAAAGAGAGATAGAGAGAGAGAGAGAGAGAGAGAGAGAGGATTTCGTTGGCCTGGAACTTGGCTGGCTTCGACTTGAGAAAGTAGGTCAAGTTCGTAGGAGTGCATCTTCCTTCGTCGAATACTACTTTCCACGTAAATCGTCGAGCGAGCTTCGAAATGACGGATGACAGTACTTTAGGGGCTTGACTTCGAATATTTTCGAGTTAACCCCTTTCGGTATGTTGCATTTTTCGAACGAGCGTTGAATCTACGAGTTGAGTATTAACTTCTTTTCTCTTACATTCTTTTTTCGTTATATTAAAGCATGGATTAGAAACGACAATAGCGAATATTCAAATCGAAGTTACAGAAAGGTTATTGTAAAGGACATAAATCGTTATTATGTAAAAAGGTAGACAATATAAACGTAGACGAAAGGAGAATGTCTCGGAAACGTTGGGGAAACTAATTAGCGAGAAACTCATCTCCGCTGACACGTACGCTTTCCTCCGCAAATTATTACGTATTTTCTCGTTCGAGGGAGAAAGATTCCTGACCTGGAAAGAGGCTCGCCTCGGAAGAACGAGTAAATTAACCGTAAGGTTTCCGATTCGTACGGTCCCAGAGTTGTCAGGCGATCGTTACACGTTCTACGTACGTAGGTACATACATGGATGCATGCATGCATACATATATACATATGTACATACATACGTATGTACATACGCTTTGTGTGACAAGTGGAAGTTCGCGAAGTATCGTCGTTATGCTTCGAGAGTCTCTAACGTCTTCGTCGTCTGATAAGCTCTTATCCTTTACAAAATATTCTCGTATGTCGAAGTTATCGTTCGCGGTACGCGTTTAATGCAACAACACGCACGAGATCGTAATAAATTTTGTAAACTGTGCGTGAGCGTTTTGCCCTACCGCTTGTTGCGATTACGTTATTTCGCGTTGCGTGTCCATTATCGTAAATTTACCTCTTTACAGTCTGAGACTGCGTCGTATGGACGTTCTTTTCTTTTTGTATTTCTTTTTTTTTTTTTCTTTTTCTTTTTTTTCTTCTTTTATTTTTTTATTATTATTATTTTCTTTTTTTTTCGTTTTCTTCAAGCATTCTCGCAAACATCAACATCTCGATAACATCGTCGTTTTCTTTGCCAAGTTGTTTGCACATTGATTATTACAGTTCGACGGTTTTCTCCTTCTTTTTTTCGATTTGTAATAATAAGCTGAATTAAGAGAAATGCGATCGTTAGCAAATCAATATATATACGTAATCGGCTTTGTGCCTTTATAAGATTACATAACAATAACAAATTAAATGCTGTCCGTGCTGTCTTAAAAATACAGACGCAGTCATTATCATTGAATTCATCGATACCGAGCCCTTCGACTTCGTTAATTTTCAAGTTCCTTAGCGATCAGAGCGAATTATATACTCTTTCGATCGCGTTGTATAACCTTCGATGAACGATAAAATCGATATACCGTGCGATTTTCTCTCGCGGCGAAGCGTTTCCGTGTCCGAGTACGATGTTACCTCATCGATGGATTATCTTCCCCTTTATCCTCCGTTAAATTAATTAACGCTGAGTATAGCAACCCTTAATCTCGCTTCGGATTTTTTTTTTATCATTCATTATCTATTGATTTTATCTTCTTTTCTATTTTCTTTTTCTTTTTATTTTTATTTTTTTGTTTTAGGTGTCAAATGGATTAATCAACGAAAACCAGATCCGATCATTCTCGTGACAGAAACTCTCAAATTGGCGAGGTCAATCATTTCGCGACGTAACGATGTAAAGAAAAAATGTAACTCGTCGTTTTGAAGAGAGAATAGCAAGAGGAAGACAACGAAGAGAAAGAAACAATAAAAGAAAGAAAGAAAGAAAGAAAGAAAGAGAAAAACAAAACAAAAAAGAGAAAAAAAGGTTCGTAAATGACATCGTTGGTGAGTCGATCAAGAAAGGAATCGATAGATCGGTGGTAAAATACTCTGTTACTTTTCAAAGTCGGTAAAATCTTTCCCGGAGGAGAAACGAATTTTACGGTCGATTCTCACGGCAAAACGCGACGAAACGAGCGTAATTACAAGTGGATAATATAAACCTTTCGTGCGCCTTCCTTCTTTCTTTTTTTTTTTTATTTATTTTGTTTCTTTTACCCTCCCTTTCACATTCTGTTTTTCGCGAAGCAAGCTCTCGTGGCGAAAAATGTTACGCTCGCTAGCGTATTTCAAAGGACCGATTTGTTATATCATCGTAAAAGTATAAGATCGATAATACGTCGGAAAATATATTTGATATTTTGTCGAATTTTGCAAAATTTTTCCTTTGCAGTTTCGTAGCTGTTTCGTTTTTGGTTTGGAGAAGGAAGGGGAAGAAAGGGGGAGATAAGGAGAGAAAGAGAGAAAGAGAGAGAGAGGAGAGAATTATCGAGAGAAACTCGAGCCGTCTGGAGTATTCGTCCTTAGATTAAAGTCGAGCTCGTTCGATATTCGAACGTATTCTTGAAAGATTTGCTTTTGAGAGCAAAGAAAAAGAGAAAGATAAGAAGAAAAAGAAGAAGAAAAAAATCCTAACCAAGATGTACAGCGATCCGAATATTTGTGGGATTGGAGCGTCGACGAAGGGAGACGAGGTCGAATTGGTGAGCAGGTTTCTGGCACCTCTTTGCGCGAGGGACGAGGCAGCGAGGAACATTGCTTTGGCGGCTGCCAGGAGTACAGTCGAGGGATGGCTTGGAGGTGTTGGGAGTCCAAATCAATGGGAGGAAACTACCGGTGCGATGAAGGACAACGTAGCTTCCGGAAAGTTCAAGGGTCAGGATGGAAGGTGAGTGAAATATCTTGGCAAATAATATCTTTCGATATTTCGACAAAACTTAGAGAAAGTCATTACTAACGTACTAGGTCGTAATAGTGACAGTTTTAAAGAGTGTTTTCGATTAATCTATTAATATATATATATATATATATATATATATATATATATAAATTTTTTTCGAGCATAATTGAGCTCGTAATAAGAATGTACTCGTCTTCTGTGTCGAAAAGGTACGATATGAGCATCGAGCGTTCACCCTCAAAATCGACTCCGAAGAATGTAGAGGAACAAGCGGCATCTCCGGATACCTTCAGAAGCGACTGCTTTTTTCCGCAAAGTGTTACGGAAAATCCTGTCTTTCCGGAGGACGGTGGTTCCGAAAGTACGGAAAGATATCCCTCGGGTTCGTTCGATTGTGTAGACGGCCGTTTGGGTTCAAACGAAAGTTCGAGCTTCGGGACACCGGTCGAAAGAAGAAGATACATGGGCGGTGATTCTACGGACGGGAACAGATCGGGTCGTTCTACTTCCTCGGACGAGGGGAAAGGTTTAAGGATCGAACAATTGGCTGGCAAGTGTCGCAGGTTCAAGGACGGGAGTGAGAGCCGTTTCGGTTCTAGCTGTGACAGCGAGAGAAAGTATTTGATTTCGTCGTCGAACGAGAGGTTGAATGAGTTAAGCCAAGAGGATAGGATACCGAGAACAAAGAATTATATCAAGGTGAAGGGAGCGAAGCAAAGACAACCAGAGGAGGACGAGTTGGATTTGGACACTAGGATCTACGGGAAGAGTCCAAAGTTCGACGAGAATCTTGGCAATGCTTTCTTCGATCGTAGAAACGTTAATTTCCGTTCTAAGAGCAGCGATCTTCTCGAGCGAAGGTATCGAGATGAAACGGATATCACAGGGAGATCACGCGAAAGAGTCGTTTTCAATACACTCGACGGATTTGATAACGAGAATGCAAACGAAATTTATCGGGAAAATGAGATTCTCATTGAAGATGCGAATCTTGAAAATTCAGAAGACGATCTCGAGGATGGTCGTGCCAGTTGGCGAAGGTACGAACAGGACCAGGATTGCCTTAGAAAGAACGACGAGAGAAAGTTCAGCGCCGGTCAAATAAAAAGACCTCTCTCGCAGGACGAAGACATTTCATCAAAGAGTGGTAGAGTTCTCGATAGTCCCGAGGTTACTCCTGGTGATGTAGGAAGGATGCTTAATCTTGGAAATGCACTCGATGGCCCGAGGCAAACTCAAGCAAACAAGTATCTTAGCCTGGTGACGCTTCATTTGCCGGTAATACTCAGGCTCAGCGTTAATTGTCCTTTTCAAAACGTCAGGATAAAATGTGCTGAGATACTGGAAATGGTCAAGGTAAGTTTTTTTTTTGCCTACATATTATCACTATGTACCTATATCTCTCCTTTAATAATCATCGATCGATCTTTACTCTAGTTTAATATTCTTTTCAATGTCCGATACTCTTTCTTTAAAGCGAGAAAGCGTCAAAACGGGATATAGCGGGACGTTATATAAATGGAGCACAAGCTTTCCGTGGTTATTTGGGAACACTCACCGAACTTTGTTCTAAAAATATCTTCCTATTTTGTCGCCAAAACGGCCTACTGTTACAAACCGCGATCGTCGACGTTTTATTACCATCGTGAATTGCTCTTGAAAAATAAGAACGGAAACGTGAGAGTCGATAAAAGCTTGCGCGGAAAGTATACATATGTGTATGGGGAAGAAAAGCTTTGCACAACGTGGGCCTCGAACCCGCGACCCTGAGAATAACAGTTTCATACTCTACCGACCGAGCCAGTTAAACTTACAAAAAGTCGATATAATCCTAAGATTTTCAATGATATGTCTTCGATATTTGAATTTCTGCAATTGATCGTAATTTTTTTTTTTTTACAGGATAGAGGATTACCAGTACCAGAACCGGCCTTCGATGGACCTAGTGCCTTCGTTCCCACCTCCGAGGTAAGTCTTTTGTATAATACGCGAATGTATTTCTCTTTTTTTCTTTTTTTTTTCTTTTTTTTTTTTTTTTGTTACTTCTTTTATCTTCTTTTTTTTAACACCAGATTTGCGAGACGTACGATTGAATGACAGATATTTTTATTGGTTTAATTTTATGAAAAATAAAATTGATGATATTAAATAAGTACGATTTTTATTAATAGTTCCTAATTTACGTTTAACTTTTTACAACAATTGAAAAACAATTGTTAAATTTTATAAAAAGAAAAACAGAAGCAATGAAATTGATATTCGTTTGAAACAAATACAAATTGGCTATCTTTGAATAATATCGATAATCGTTACCCATCTATTGGTAGTTGTACGTGAAAAGGAACCAATGATTGGTTGCCGCGCGAACGAGGGAGTGCATAACTTCATATTTATTTGTCCCCTGGTAACCTTCAATTTAGTTTAATTAAGAGCAATTAAGGACTCTTGTCCGCGCGAGCTCCCATAACACTTTGAAGTTGCTAATTGTAGGAGTCTTTCCGATTGTACTTCGTATAATCATCTGATTGCATAGAAATTCATTTTTTTTTCTTTTTTTTTTTTTTTTCTTTTTTATAAATCTTTATTAATCATTATCGATCTTTTATTCATTTGAAATGTTATATATCTAATAGTCCACATATAGAAAACTTACACATGTATTTCAATATCATTTAAAATAATGATAAACATACTTAATTATCTATAAATGTGATTAAAAAAAAAAAAAAAAAAAAACATACATTATTTAAGAAAAATAATGTAAATATTTTTTTATAGCATCGTAAAAATTCAAAAATACTCGTTATTATGAATGAGTAATTCGAAATGAAAAATTTTTTTAGGTATTTTAATTATTTATTGATATGATTAATTTGGTGAAAAAAAAGGAAAAAAAAGAAAATTAGACGCATCATTGAATTTGTGTTCTAGAGTGCGCCATGTTCCCGCCATGATTCGAACCATAGACCACGTCGGTAATTCAGTTTTTTAGACTATAGAAAGTCGTTCAAGATGCGACGTCTGTTCATGTACCTCATGCGGACGATGAAACGTTAGTTTGTAGATCGTACAGATGGCGGTCTCTTGTAGTTACAATCGATTTGTATAGTCAACTATTATTGTTTTTTAAATTATTATTATTACAATTGTTCGATAAAAAATACATTTCAATAGGAGACATTATTTTGTATATAAATGCGTATAAAAAAAATATTAAAAATTTTTAAATAGAAAGGCAGATAGCAAAGAATCTTTTTAAACGAAAGGATATTTTTTTGAAAAAGATTACTTAACATTGAATATCTCGTATGTCGTAAATAAATTTCTACAGTCCTTCGTTATTCGATACGTTATTTATAAGATAAACAACGATCGACGTATCGTTTAGATTGGTTGGTATAGGCAACGTATCGTTTTACAAAGATTAGTCAGTCTTGCGTGCAAGTTACGGGAAAAACAGGTTCTTTAAGCCTTTTTTATTTTATTACTATTTCAGGAAGGTCATACTATTAATCGTTATCGCAAAGTTACATATCATATAATAGACCGCATAATCTCATTTTACTGCTTGTTTGTAGAAAGAAGATACAGTTGCTTCCTACGTTTATTTACGAAGCAAATTTCCGGTAAAAGTCCTTTTAATATCATTTTTGTATCAGTTGGTAAAAAAAAAAAAAAAAAAAAAAAAAAAGAAAAAAAAAGAAAAAAAAAACACGAAAAGAAAAGAAATAAAGGAGATCCGATATATTAATAAAGTTATTGTATTTCATGTACATGCATATATCACGAGATACTTCTATGAAATTTGAATCTCGCAAATCTGGTTTATAGACTCGATCTTCGTATTTT
>NC_062197.1:7748422-7790922 GCF_912470025.1 Vespa velutina | reverse complement strand
CATTGTTCGTGATTAAAAGCTTTAAAACGATAGGGTAGGTGTTTTAAGTAGTTCGTGCTTTTTCCACCGTGCAAAATGGGAGACTAGGCAGCAATTGCACGGTTGTTGCTTGTTTCTGACGTGCTCCAGATGGTAATAATAACTCATCGAGCACACGTCGCGGTTTTCACGTTATCTGAAACTGGAAACATCAGTGTGCGAAATATAATCACGTGTTTTATGTAAGCTATATCTCCCTTTCTCCCTTTTTTTACTTTTTCTCCTTCCCTTATCCTCTTTCCTCTCTTCCTTCTCCTCTTCGCATATATACGATAAACACATACACAAAACAAATCTTCTTTAGAATTCGTATTTGTTATCTTTATCGACAATCCTTCTTCCTCCTCCTTCCCCTCCCCCTCTTATAGATATATTCAGCTTATTTCTCGTATATTATACTTATCTTTCATATCGTAAATCATTCGTTATATTCTCGAAATTCGTCATAACAAGAGTTAGAAATTCATTTACATGTAACAGTTTATATAATTAAGCTTTTTCTTACGATCTTTAATATGTGTATTTTATGGAAAATAGGTGAAAAATAAGTTATGACGAAGATATTCCTTTTAGGATCTTATCGGAACGTAAGCTTTTTCTCGTTCGGCGTAGTCAGCGTCTTTTCGATCGTACGTTTCACCCTCGTTACGGGAACAACAACTACGTTGTTTATCTCGTAGAAGAATTTTCTAGCATAGCCAAGCTCAAAGCAGTCGTTTGTCGATATGCATGCAAAGTATTACGAGCTACTGTAATTCCTTGTGCATCTCGATGGAAACTTTACTTTGAACGTAAATTACGTTTTCATCCGCTAGACGACGAAGCCGGTACCTACATACTTACTGCTCTCCATATTTTCACGTTCGTTGAAATAATCCGACGGCCTCAAGGAAAGCCTTGAATCTTTTACCTCGGCAAAGACCTTTTTCTTTTTCCCCCAAATAAAATATTCATTCTCGTAATGTGGATGTCCGAAAGTGACAAGAAAATATATCGAGAAAATATACGGTGGAAAAATAAGGTTCATCGCATATAAGATCGAATAAAGGTAACGAAATGTCGTGTTTCGTTTTATCGAATGCAAGGTCGACAGAATTTTGTGAAATGTGATCTCTCTCTCTTTCTCTCTCTCTCTCACTGTTTATGAGTAGGATGTTTTGCAACCATCTATGTACGTATGTGCATGTATATGTACATCTACACGTATTGCTTCGTTGCCTAGTATTAGTGCTTTGACGATCGATAGTCGTTCCCGATTGCAACTCGCGCATTGATCATAAGTGCACTTCGATGCATGATTACAACTTTTTTTTTCCCTTTCCTTTCAAGGTCATCCTATTACGTTCTAAATGTTAAATCAATGGGTATTGATTTTCATCTACCAACAATTTATTTTTATTTCTTTCACGATATTATTCTATATACATAAGTAGGTAATTGAGCGAGTTGGTTGCCCGTGAGAAAGGGATCAATGAAATAAGAAAGGAAATAGAAAGAAACGATTGATACGACTATCTTCTCACGTGTCATACGTATCATTTTATAATCGCAAACCCACGGGGTTTCGAATGGAAAGTAGGAGTCTTGCGAATCGTCTTATTGGACCACGTATGTGTTTAGTATATCTATAGTTAATAATAGCTATATTATAGATATACTTCGATGGCAGTAAGAACGCTGCTCGGCCCACGCTCGGCCACTATTTGACCTCTCTTTAAGATAAATAAAACCCGATGTCAAGTTATTGTACTAATCGAAGTATAATAATTCTATTGTGATTTATTTTAGTTCGAATTTTTAAAGATAATTTTCTTTTCTCTCTCTCTCTCTCTCTCTCTCTCTCTCTCTCTCTCTCTCTCTCTCTCTCTCTTTCATCATTCCGATCTATCTTCGACTACGAAAATTAATTTCTTTGACAACTTTAAATGAAAAATCGATAAGTGAATTATTCAGGATTCAAAATTGTACAAAATACAAATAAATATGTGTGTGTGTATGTGTGTATGTGTGTATATATATATATAACTTTGCATATATATATATATATATATAGAAAGGATATATAAAATATATATTTAGTCACAACGTATCTTCCATTCGACATAAAATCGGTATTGCAAGAGAAAAGGAGAGAAAAGAAAAGAAAGAGGTTTGCATGTTCTCGAAAGGAAAGATCCATCGGAAGGAGTTCGATTCGATCGACTCCTTTCGCTCGGTAAGCTATTCGTTCGTCTTCGTCTTCGGTCTCTTTCGATCGTTAGGTAGGAGAATCTGGAGGGGGATGTCGGCGGGTGGTAGACGAGCGCTTGCTCGTCGCGCTTTCATTCTGGCGTCAGGCACTGTAGAGGTTGCACGTGTTTTTATTCGATCCGTTCGTAGCGTGTCGCCTTTAAACGTGCTAAGAAAGAAAAGAAGAGACGTCCTTCGCCTTCGTGAGTGTCTGTCGTCAACGACGAGTGTTCCTTCTGACACGATCGTTCGCCTTGTTCTCGATTCTTCAACGCCAACTGCTTTCCACCTCAAAGGACTCACGTGCTTCGTTGGACTCGCGTATAAGAGAGAGAGAGAGAGAGAGAGAGAGAGAGAGGGAGAGAGAGAGAGAAAGAGAAGACTCGTCGCGGTCTGTATTTGCTCCCCCATTCACTTACCCACGTATATATCTCCTTCTCTGTCCCTCTTTATGTTTTGCATTAACAAGCCTACTCCCTCTCTTCGTCGTATATATATAACAAGTAGGTATATCTATGTATGTTCAAATTGTTACCTTCACCTTGCATATTGCGAAAATATTATCTTTCTTTTTCATTTTTTTTCTTTTCCATTTTTTTTTTTCTTTTTTCTTTTACCTCACTTTCTGTATGTTCTCACGTTTGCACGATATCAATGTATATCGATTAGAATATATGTTGAATCATTTTTCTCTCTTTTTCTCCTTTTGATTTTACTTTTAAATCATACTACTAACTTATTCTCTCGGCAGTCCGTCGACCGTATCTTTTTATAGCATGGCATTCAATGTCTACGATTTACGAGCTCCAAGAATAAAAGTAGATTCCATTTTTAGATCCAGAAGATCGAAGGACACGATGAAGAGTTTGTTTTATATTTACCATCGATTTTAAATATAATCAAATATTTATTGAGCTGTTGAAGCGGAAATTTATTTTTATTTACTTGAAGGAGTTTTTTCTTAGAGCTGGAAACGACATCAAATTTTATGTTTTTTCTTTCTTTCTAAAAGTTCGAAATATTTTTGATGATGCAATTATACTGTTACTGTGCCTAGGAAATATAAGCGATAGTTGAAACTGTTTTAAACAGATCCTTAAACCGTAAAATTAGGATTTTTAGGTAATAAATTGCAACATATTATAATGAGAATATTTGCTAATCTTTCTTTTCCTTTGCAATTTGCAAAGAAAAAAAAACATACATAAATTTTGCGAATTATTTTTTCGTTATTACGAAACGAAACATCTAAATGTGCAGAAAAAAAAACATTTATAAATTTTCTTATATATAACTTACGTATTCAATCATTTTACGACAAAAAAATAGATAACATCGATGAACTTCACACTTACAAGTCTCGTTTCTTCGAAGTTGAAGAAGTTAGATATTTGTCAATTATTATGTTATGAAAGTGTTTATTTTACTTGTTAAAAGCATATGACCTTGTGTGCGACATAGTAACAACGCGTAATATTGAACGAGAGAATAGAACTTCCGCGTTAATAGAATGAAAGGAAACGTAAACATTTTATCTTTAATTGTATGTCAATGATCGATCATTTTTCCGAATAGAAAAAAAATTATTGAACAGTGCGCGCGCGTTAATATTAGAAGATATTTTATGATAATGATAGAATAAATTATATTAGAACCTTGCTTGAATTAGAAGAATAATTTAGCGTTACAATCCAATCAACGTATTCGATATTAGTTTTTAATTATGTTTAGAATTAAAAACGAATTAGAATTTTCTGAAACAAATATAATACGTTTGTGAAAACACACACACACACACACACGCATATATATATATATATATATATATATATATATATAGAGAGAGAGAGAGAGAGAGAGAGAGAGAGAGAGAGAGAGAGAGGAAGAGATAGAGAAAGAGAGAGAGAGAGAGAGAGAGAGAAAAGAAGAACGCTTATTGGTTCTTATCGATTTCGATTAGTGTTGCTGGTAATATCGTAATCGATGTCACAATAATACAGTGTATCGTTATCTCCCACATTGGTTCGCATAATAGCACGATAACTATGCATAAATGCATTTGTACTTTACGTAAAAGCTTTTTGTAAATATATAACCAAAGAATGTGCTTTAGTTGACGTAAATAGGAGGAATTCAGCGAGTATAACAATGGTATATTTTACAAAGAAATCAGAGCAATTTAGAAATATGATGTCATCGAAATAGAAATTGGTCTTCGGCCTTGTCCTTGTGTCTTTTTTAAAAGACAAATTTGATTGTTTGAAATTGTTATTTTTCTTACGATTTCTTCTAAAAAAGAAAAAAAAAGGAAAAAGACTATATAATTATAATAAATTGGTTATTATTCATGTTAGCAATATATTTTCAATTAAGCGGTTTTTTTTCACATGATTTCGTAAAATGTAAGTAACAATGAGGAGACATTCTTGGACAAATAAATTTATGATCCTCCGAGGACTTTGAGTTTGAACGTCATCCTCGTGTGAACTTTGCTTCTCAAAGAATCAATGATTGTTGTGGTCCTCTTATATAAGTCTTTTTATAAGTCAATAGCGGACAATATTCTTTACCTTTATTTTCTTTATAAATGGAAGTTGATTATGAAATTTATCGAATTTAAATTTCCTTCTCATCCAATGCTTTTGTAATTGTAATTACATTCACAATCAGTCTTGAATTACATTATAACTACGAAGGAAAGCATTGGTTCACGCTTCCGGCACGTCGTATGCACAAACTCACGAACGTTAATACGATGCAAGGCGATCGAGCGAATTAGATGGGCGAGTTAGCGTAATGGGACTCATACGTGCCAAGAATAACCGCAGAAAACGTATTTCGTCACTATGTCCTTCTTTTGCTTCTTGGAGTATCATCATTTGTCCCATGCCAACAATGATCAGATGATTGATATTCGTTGACACGTAACGAAAAGAAGGGAAACAAAAATCATCGAACAAAGTTCAAGTTGCATATATATATATATAGAGGTCAAATATATATATATATATATATATATAGAGAGAGAGAGGTCAAATATATATATATATATATATATATATATATATATATATATATATATATACATATATATATATATATGTACTTATTTATTTATTTATTTATTTTTTATCCAAAAATAATTAATCATTATTTATTATATTTATATAATTGCTGACGCAATTATTTTTATCAAATGTTTCTCTCCAAACAAATTATTCTCATATTGATTGATTATCAAAAAAATTACGTATAATCACACTTTTTTTTATCAACAACTCGAATTTCGACTTTTTTTCGTGCATACTACGCATGAGGATGGAAGAATAACGCTTATTTGAACACGAGAGAGCTCGAAGAACAAGCATGAAGAAACGACAAAATATTTTTTTAAAACTTTTTAAAAGGATTCACCGATGCTTGCTCTTCGTTCAAGTATGCGTTGCTTTGTTTAAATATATGCATATAGATTTAATCATGCTCCATACCTTTTTTGTGTCGCTTCTTTTCATTCTGCTGGACGAGATGCAAAGAATGAAAAGAAAAAAATATATATATTTTCTTTTTTTATCTTTTTATCTTTACCATGGCTATCGTTATTTCTTTCATTTCGTTTCTTTTCTTTCCTTCTTCTTTTTCTTTTTTTTCTCCTGTAACGATCGATCATAACTCGAAACGCAAGTTTTCGTCGGAATGATATTGATATCGAGATGCATGCGGCTGTATATATATGCATGTATGTGTATATATACGTATATATACATATATATATGTATGTGTATCTTTTTGAGCGAAATGTTTCATAGGCGACAGAATTCTCGTTCTATTCGGGAGATTCGACTACTTCGAATATAAAAGCTTTGCGGACGCGTTTCAATCGACGGATTTTGGATTTCAAAGCCTTTCCAAAGGGAAAAGGATATCTAGGAGGTGAGAGTTAAGCCTCTATGCTCCGAGAGAATCTTCAAAAGGCTATAGGTACCTATGTTTCGCATGAATCGTTCTTGTTGATCTTCTCGAACTTCATGCCTCTAATGCTTATACATTTAGAGAAACGTTACGACGTCTTATGTAAAATTGTTGGCTCAAATAATTAGGCTACACTCTTGTGCGCTATCATAGAACTTACAAAATTAGCTCTATCTAAGTTATACGTATATTTATTTGAATAGATAGATCGGTCTCCCTTTTGAAGATAAAACTTTTCCGAATAATATATTATCTCGAAAGTCATAGAATTGATATCACTGTTGGTTGACTTGCTTCACTTTGGAACTCACCAATCGTCGTTTAGATAAAATGAATTGAATTCAAGCGAGTAACGCGATGTCGAAATTTAATCATTCCTCCATTGTATATATGTGTATCCTATTCGTGGTTTAAATCGATTTCCCTTCGTCCATGATAATCAATTATAGTTAATTTGTAATCGGAGTTACATGATATTTTTCCAAGAAGAGATACTGAACGATCTCGCTTTAATGCGATCATATCGAATTTGCGACGATTATTTGATAATCGATAAAAAGAAAGAGAGAGAGAGAGAGAGAGAGAGAGAGAGAGAGAGAGAGAGAGAGAGAGAGAGAGAGAGAGAGAAAGAGAATTTAGTGAATTTTTTAATAGTATTGAAAAAATATTTATATATTTATATTTTTTCTTTAATATTTGTACATATATAAAAAGACTTGGTATGGTAGAAATAAAATGATCGGAATATGATATTAATATTCGGACTATGAAATACATATCTATTTGAGAGAAATGTTTCATAGGTTACAGAATTCTCGTTTCATCCATTCCTGTTTGCGGTTTCAATCTTGTTTACGTTACGTCGTATCATTCCTTTCATCGTTGTCGTTGGCACAAGTACAGAGTTTATGGGGTTATTAGCATGAATACACGTTATGGAAATAGTTACGTGGGAAATAGTCAACTGGTATGGTATTCTCCCAGGAGACGAAAGATATGACTTTATCTTTGATTAAGAGAGGACGATTAATTATAGTACCTAACTATACAATTTATGATTGATCTAAATATTTCATCGATTATCATATGATTAATTTTTATCGTAATTTTTTGTTGAATGTATTTTGCGTTAAAAGAAAAAAAAAAAAAGAGAGAATAAGGATCGAAGGGGTAATAAAAAAGAAAAAAAAAAAATGAAAAAAGGAACAAACAAAAAATGAAAAAAGGAACAAAAAAAAAAAGAAAAAAGTCAAATGTCATCAACAGGAATACAAATCTACAATGAATCGAAAGATAATTTCCGCTTTCTCCTTGAAGTTTTCTTTACATTAATCAGAGAACACGTAGGCAGAGTAGATTTCCGTGTAACAACCGAGACGTTGTGCCAAATAAGAAAATCCGAGGAAGAATTTTCAAAGGAGGTAAACGAGATAGCGTGGTGTTGGGGAAAGATCCGTCTTGTTGAACGGTGAGAAGAGATAGTAGAGGGAAGAGAAAGGTGTATATACCTTTAAAATCGTGATACAGGAAGAACTTAAAACGAGGGAAAGGGCTGAATTCTTTTTCCCATTTAGTAAATTGGAATCTTCTACTTTTCTATCTTATATATTCAACCGATTCGTTTCGCTATAATTTGCATAAACTCGCCAATTCGTTTCTATATTAAATTTCTAAAATGTCAATAAAATTCGTACGAACGAAGAGTCAAACGATTTATATAATATAATCGTTATTGTTGTTGTTGACACGAAGAAGCTTCACGTCGGTTAGATGAGAAAAAATATTGAATGAATTAATGTATATGCCTTGTGTTTGTTATTTTCGAAAGATTTATTTTCTATTGAAATGACGGCCCGATGGCCGTTTATAATTAATATTATAATTAAATACTCGATAAACAGTGATCATTTAATTTGATTCGTTCGATGCTGGAATAACATTTTCTGATTTTCTTAAATACAAATGTTGATTTTGAATTTGCGTTTCATATTCATTCGTAATGCATTCCAGTCCGTTTGGTAATGAACTTGAAATCGAGATAGATATTTGGTAAGAAATACAGAGATGTTTGTATATCATCATTAGTCAAGGTTAAGTGGATACGAAAATCTTAACGGGAGAGTGGATATATGTCGCAGGAAACCAACCAAGACTGCTTTCAAGCAAGAAACTCTCTCGTGTCCGTGCTAATCGTGGAATCTTTTAGATTACCGTAGAAATCGTTGAATACCGTTTCTTTTCTATGATGTAACACTTATCCTACGTATCAAGTGAAGCTTTTCTATGGAATATAATATACATATTTTGTCGCTTATACGATATTCGCACGAGATAAATGTATAATGTGCGAACACACGTACGCGAACGAACATGTTTACACATTTATTTGTACCAAAATAAATTGATTTAAAAATCATATATTTGTTATAGTGGATTAAAATGTGTAGATATTAAATTTGCTGTGTAATAATGTTGAAATATCAAATTACAATGTTTTGCGTTCATAGTATCGAATTAAATCGTAATAGAAAATAAATCTCTGTATTTAAATGAGAATGATATTCTATCGTCGATATACAGTCGTATTTTCTAAAAAACAGTATGAAATACGAGAGATTTTAAGCTTGTTACTTTTATTCAAAAGATATTCATAACTTGTGAATAAATATTTTTTTATTGTTTTAATATAAGAGATTAGTTTCTAATCTTTATGTTAACACATTAAGATATATGATATATGATGTTATCTTATTGAAAGATTTTATCTATATTTTGATCTTGAATTTTCTAAACGAGCCTCCAAACAGAATATCTCGACACCTCAACTGTTAAATTAAAACAATGAACTTAAGATTATCGAAGGAATTTATCGGAGTCATTGTATCATATCATAAACGAACATAAACATTTATTAGCAATGGTAAATATTGAGAGATAGTTGTTTCTCTCTTTTTTTATCTCGGCGTTCGAGTTTTTCGTCTAACAAAATAACAAAGCTTTATCGACCTATTTTTTTTTAGAGATAAATAAACAAAGTAATTGATAGTAAAACAAGAAAATTTTAACGATAATGTGTCCATTTTAACGTGAACTTCATATCGACATTTTTATCTTGAAAATATATGTACGTAGTACTTCGTTTCAATTTCCTTTTCCGAATTCGAACATTCTCTTTTCTTTTCTTTTCTTTTTTTTATCTTCTAAACAATAATTTTTGTCGGATAATATTCTCAATTAACTCTTTGATATGTACACTCAAGAGAAGTTATACACGATAAAATAAAAAGAGATATTCGTTCCAAGCGAACGATGGCGGATGTAAACACGTAAAGTAATGTATATACACTTACAGAAAGGATCAAATAAAGCGAAAATTACAGTAAACATTATGGGGTAATGTTACAAGAGTTTCCGATTTCTAGAACAACGTATTTCCTTCATCCATTTATTTTTCATTCTCTTTTTAAGTAACAACTCAATCATCAAGTACTTATTTTTCTTTTCTCTGTCTATCTGTCTGCCTGCCTGCCTGTCTGTCTGTCTGTCTGTCTGTCTGTCTGTCTCTCTCTCTCTCTCTCTCTCTCTCTCTCTCTCTCTCTCTCTCTCTCTCTCTCTCTCTCTCTCTCTCTCTCTCTCTCTCTCGTTCATTAATCGCCACTTCATTAATTTTAGATTAAATTTTCATTTTCCCGCTTTTCATTTTTTTTTTTTTTTCATTGTTTCTCATTTGTTCTCTATTGTTCTTTTTTTTTTTCATAGTTTTCATTACGTTCTATTGTTTTGTGTTTTGGTTAGTTTCATTGTACAATTATTTCTCTGTTATACGAATAATTAGATACAAATGTAAGTACTTACTTACTTATGTAGATCAGAAAAAGTGGTCAATCAAATTGCGAAGACGTGTATTAGAGAAGGACGAAAAGAAAGAATAAGAGAGGAAGAGAGAAAAGAAACGTGATGTTTTTCTTCGACGTAATAACTGGCATCGCAGGACATAATCAAGTCACGAGTTGCTTTTATCTCGAGGAATTGTGGTTGTAGAACGTAACAACCAAGGAGTAACGAGAAAGCCTTTACGAGCGTCTATGTCGTTCTAGTTGTCGTCTCTAAGTCTCGTTAACTTCTTCGCAAAGCGGGAAACAAAGGAAAGGAATTTCTCATTCTTTTATCTATCCTTTCTCCCTTTTTGTCTCCCTTTCAACTTTTCTTTTCTTTTCTTTTTTTCTTTCTCTTTCTTTTTTTTTTTTTTTTTATTTATTTTTCTGAAACAATCAAGAATACAATAACTTTCTAGAGTCTCGATCTAGTTTACTCTCTGATTTATTTAAGTATGTTTTAACTTGGATGTTGAATGTCGAAAGTAAATAAAAACGTCAAATCTTTTATTATCCCGTTAATAATTAAGCTGGCGAATAACTTCGTCAGTTAGTCAAAATAGAAGATACGTTCGGACAAAATGTTAGTAGGATCGTTTAAACGTTAATCGAAATCCACGAGTAAAGTTTTGTCTGTGCGGCGGAGTCTATAGTTTCATATCGCCGAGATGCCACGTGAAATTTCGTCCTAGTTTCAGCTCTTTGACAGTCATTAGTGCTGATTACGCGAACCTATCGATTGGAATTTACGTCGAATAGAATTAAGTGGATCACATAGACTTTCTCTTATCTACACCATTTCAGAATCTAGATATATCATAGTCTCTTTGTTTCTCCATTTTCCTTCGATATAAAAGAAAACAAAAAAATAGGGAAGGAATACGATTCCTTCTCTTTTCTCTTCTCGTCTCGTTTCTCATAGCATTTATTTTCAACGTCGTTCGTGTTGTCCTTTACTCTTCTTTTTTCTTTTCTCTTTCTCTCTCTCTCTCTCTCTCTCTCTCTCTTTTGCCATTCTCAAAACTTACTTATATTACAATCGTATCGTGTTATCGAGAAGAACATAAAATAGTTTATACATATCCGATTCGACCTGGTCAAATCTTTGGTTGGGTTTTATGTTACTTCGTAAAGTGAGTCTTCTAATTGGATATCGAAAGTAGAACTAGAACGTTGTCTAGGATGGCGTTCGTGTTACTTAAAGAAGGTGGAGAAAAAGCATGAAGAAAAGGCGTTAACGCGAGTTATCGAAAAGTGGAGGAATACTTGATTGAATCGTGAATGTCGTTTGAAAATGGGAACGAGTCGTTCACGTTTTCTTTCGTGATTATTAAGATTATAAAAAGATCGATTCATTTCTTTCTTTTCTTCTTTTTTTTTTCTTGTTTTTTTTTTTTTGTTTTTTTTTGCGATCTCTCGTCGACTCAGTGTCAACGGTACGTAAACGTGGAAATTTGAAGACAAAACTTTTGAGAAAGTTGTTCCAACTCGGACTGGCTATTAAAAGCGTTAACTTATTCTTCCTGTTTTCCTTCTACTCTTTTGGAGTCAAGCAGCGCGATGAAATGATGGAAGTTACTTCGATTTGTTCTCTTTCTCTTTCTCGTTCTCGTTCTCGTTCAAGCAAAGAGGAAGTCGAGGAGAACTGGCATTGCTAGGACAAGAGCCAACTTCTTTGTACGGTTACTCTCTTTTTCCTCATGCGATAACGTTCCCTAAGAAAATCCTTCAGATATCGCGAATAGAATTTTCATGTTGAATAGAAAAGGAACGTACTAGAACAATGCTAGAATCGTAAATTATTTCTTCGAGAGAGGTCTCATTATATTTATCGACAGTCTTTGGCGAGAGAACTAAGTGTCTACGAGTAGATATTTTCATTTAAAGGAAAATATCGCGTTCGAACGCGTTATTACGTGGTTAGATGAATATCGAAACTCGTAATTACCTTTTTGATTAAGCTCCCATTCTCAATTCGCTTATATCTAGCGTATTAATTTTCAGTTGGATTTAATTCGGGATTTAAGCTTTCTAACAAGTAAATTAATAGTTCTATGAACATAATCGAATTTAATACAACCAAATTTGTTATCCTTAAGATGAAAATGAAGTAGAATTTTGTAGTAAAGTTTAAGGCAGCAATTTTTTGTTACTTCCTTTTTTCCTTAGATTTTTTTTTTTTTTTTTTTTTTTTTTTTTTTTTTTTTTTTTTTATTTCGAATATTTATAACGCTCGTAATAAGAGATGGTCGAAATGAGAGGAAGAGGAGTGGTTTGAGACGAGACGCTCGAAATTGGATTTAAATGGCTCTCGGTTTGTTTTAAAAAATATTCTTCAAATGAATAGGAAAAGGATTCGTCGTTTGGTATACCATTACACGGTCCCTTACTCTTCCTCGTGAATTACGAGATCTCTATAGAATTCTTTTACAAGAAAAATGTTCACGAATTTGCAATTCAAATAGAACGACGACCTCCTCTATCCGGACGTATATTCGTTGTCCTTGATTTTGTATTTTCCTTTTCGTCGCTCGTTACTCTTCGTCATTTTCTTGAAAAGATACATTAAGGAAGATACTTTAAGAGTCGCGAGCTAAACATATCCTTTCGTATCATTATCTTTTATCCGTATCTTCTTTTTCTCTGTCCTTTTCTCTCTCTCTGTCCCTGTCTCTTTCTATTTCTCTTTCTCTTGTAATGCTTTTTAATCGATCATTGATGTCGTTCGTAGTCCGGAAAAATTCGAGTTTTATTCGCTCGAATTCAAATAGTCTTGGTATATAAAAAAAAAGAAAAAAAACCTATTAATCAAACTTCAACATTCATTGAGGTTACTTATTGTAGATACAGAACGAATGATTCATCGTGTTCATATAAAAATACGTTGTACTTTGTTCGTATGTTCTTGTCTCCTAATCGTATTTTACGCTTTATTTTCCCCATTATCAATACCATTCAATTGATTTCGCACGAGTAAGCACGTTGAAACAGCGTAGATACTTTCGACTGGAAAAGAAAATCGAAATTTTTACGTACGACTCCGACTTATTTATTAAATTTTATTTTCAGGTGGCGAAATAAGGAAAGATAACAGAATTTAGGGAGAAGAAATTAAGAAGAATTTAAATTGTATCAAGTAAGAATGACACGAATGTTGGTACAAGAGCCTGGTTGGAAATTGGAGAGAAAGGGTTCGGCACTTCTTCTTCGAAGAGATGAAAGTTCTTATGAAAAGAGAAGTAGAGTTTGCTTTAGATGCGACGTCGAGGTACGGGAATTTGAGAGGGACGACGTAATCGATGATTATGGGGTAGAAGTAGAAACGGAAGCAGCAGCTAGCCCTCTAGCTATGTGTGCGAGTTGCTTGGCCGCTCTTTGCGTTACCGTCATACTTCCTTGGCTTTTGATCGGTGGTTAGACTTCACCAAGTTAACTCCCTCGGTGGAGGATGCGACGAAGCGTGCCGCTGCCGTCGAAGGGAAGGAAGGAAGAGAGAATGCAAGGATTTGCAGTGTGATGAGAAACTTGCCGAGAGTTATGGAATAGGGAGTAGAAGAAGAGGAAGAAGAAGAAGAAGAAGAAGAAGAAGAAGAAGAAGTCTTATCTCCCGAAACACGCTCGGGGCTTTTTTGTAAATGGACGAAGAGCATGTCTGTCTATCGAATAGTTCGAAGCTAACTCATGTAGTACAAGATACGTTTAATGTATCCGTTCAAGTATTTGAGAGAACGTTTCATAGTTTCGAATACCGAAGAAATTCTCTTTTCAAAATAATAAAAGTAATAACTAAGTGCTTTACTCGACTTGAATTTTATTAGAAGAAAAGAGAATTATTGAAAAGAATTTATTATGTTGTATATAGATAGTTAATAATAATGTACTAATGTTGCTTTTTTAAATGTTAAGAAATGATTAAAGTTTCATTTTTAAACAATTTTATTTTATTATATGAAAAATTTTATATGAGTTTGTGTATTTATATGATACAAACAGCTAATCATTAATGTATCTAGAATAAGATAATGTAAGGTAGATTGTAGGTAAATTTTTTATTATCTATGTGAAATTATTTGGTACGTTATTATTGACTATTATATATACTGCTAGGCTACGAGCGTGTTGATCGAGAACATTATTAGAGTCAATGAGTTCGTTATCGAGAGGCAAGATAAAGAATATTGACTTTCATTGATCTTTCCTTTTATTTTCAAGTTCCCTATGAAGATTAGTCATTTTAGTTATTTTAACTGAGTTCAAAGTCCTATCTTGGAGAGAGACTAATGTATCGAGTCTATTCAACTAAGAACAGTTCGAGGATCGTTTCAAGATCTGAAGTAAGAACGAGACTATTTGATTTAGTTTTGACGATGGCGGAGTAGTGAAGAAGAGGAAATGGAAAGGAGAGTCACTGTAGAAATACCAGAAGGAATTAGAAGAGCATGGAAGAGTTTATATTTTCGGAAAATTCTTCTCAAAATAAATCAAAAAGAGTATGTTCGTTTGCTTTTAGAATTTAAATTATTATGAGTGAAATTTCATGAGAAATAATATAAGGAAATTAATTTATTCGTTATCATTATCACAATATTATTTGCAATCGATATAATTTATTTTCATAGTTTTTATATTAATAATTTTAATAAATCATAATTCTTATTTTCGATAAATATATATATATATATATAAAGAATGAAAGAAAAAAGAACAAAAACTTATAAGTATGCTCAGAGATATTGAAATTTCATTGAAGATAACATTAATATGATTTTTATTTTATGATAACTCTTTAGGGTTAGTCATAAAATCCATGGTACGTGATAACAAAGATGAGAGTACGTCTTCGAACTTGTTCTTTACGTTATATCTCATAGGCAAACTTTCCTTTGTGCTTGCGTCTTTTGCCTTTCGATCGTATAAATTTGAATAAGTTTGAGCGTAGATCAGATGTATGCGCTTTCTATACTCCCCTTTTCTTCGTATTTTTAAGAAAACGCATCGGAATGCGTTTTGCAGCTCGTTCCTTTCTTCCGCCTTCGTCGTTTTCCGTTATCGTAACGTTTTATTGCTTCTTAACTTCTCCTTCGTTTTTTCTTTCTTTTTTCTTTTCTTTCTTTTTTCTTTCTTTCTTTCTTTTTTTTTTTTTTTTTTTTCTTTTTTTTTCTCCTTCTCTTTAAACATTTTATCGTTTGAAACAGAAATTAAAGATACTTCGCTTGGTTGCGCATTCAGAAGTTTTCTGAGTTAAAATCGATACGAATATAAGAGTTTTATATCTCTTGATAATCGAACGAGTGCAACCGTGGTCCCGTTCATATAAAACCGTAAGACGTTCTCGAATGAATACACACAAAGAAAGGAAAATAGGAAACTAGTACATATTGATAGTTATGTATGCGTGAATATATGTACGTGACACCTTCTATTATAATCATAATTTCCACGACTGATTATTAAAGGAATCTTGAAGGAACGCGATCGTACGATTTATAATATATAATTACTATTTGTTTATATTTTTAATAAAATTAGAAGGCGAATTGTTAGCGAATGTATTTATGATTATTACCTTCAATTTTAATCTTTTAATTAAAGTGACACGTACCTCATTGCGCGAAGGTAAATTTACGTAAGTAGTTACGTTTGCGTAGATACGTTATCCAAGGCGTCTCGTAGAGACTGTCTCCAAGGTAATATATATATCGATCCATTCTCCTTAAAACAGTAACGCTTTGTAGACCGTGGCCTTTAAATATTATCGCAAATGCTAAAATAATTTACATATTATTACGAGATAATCATTACGTTAATATTTTTTTGAACGGTAACTTTTCCGACATTTTGTTATAGAGGAAAATCACGAGAACTTTTTTTTAATTTCAATCGAAAATGCGAAGTTTTAACTACGTTGAAAACGTATCGGATTTAATTATCACGAGAAACTTCGTAGGTCGTATGGGTCACGCTTTTATACTTCGGCTATTGTATTTTTTAATTCTGATTGAGGTAAACCAGAAATGTAAACTTCGAAATACGATCGTTGCAAGAAATTCATGGACCTATTTCTGATTTGTTCCGTTATATCTACTTCTTTCTCTCTTTTTTTTTATACAAATTTTATAAATTAGATACATTAGTTTACGATCCATAAATAGAACAGATAAAGTAATAAGTGGCAAACGCGATGTCCGAGAGTGTTAAAATTGATATTAATCTAATTACGATTCGTTATTGAAAATTTTCTTAATTATCGAATATCTTTTGATAATGAACTTGTGATAATCAATATGATAAAATCTTTCTCACATGGGGCAGAGTGATTTGTAATTTTTTTTATTATTACTAAAGATTTTAGAAAAGACAAATGAATTTTTAAAACGATTCTTTAAATGTGATTTTTAAACGATCGAGAATGATTTAAGATCGAGTTGTAAAATAAATAATCAAAAAGCTTTCCGTTATTTTCTGATTATCATTTATTCATTTTTCAATCTTTTGCGGAAATAAGGGTCACGGAAAATGAGAAGCCCTGTTTCTTTTGCTTCGTGTCACGGAAATTCCCTCTTATGTGATACCCAACGACAATAACGAAGGTTAATTAGACGAGCCGACACATCGGGCGTTAAATTGACACTAGCACGCTATACTCGAGGAGAATATAGAGAAAAAGCTTAGAAACATGGCAGGACATCTTCCGGAGAAGTAATCACGTGCGATAAAATCGTTCTCTACATTATCAACTTTCATCAACCGATAAAACAGAATAAAGTTTTTCTCTGATCGATTAGAAGTTCAAAGATCAGATGATAGGCGGCACTCACGTCGAACTATCGAATTATTAAATCATTTCCTCTCGCGATTTTGATAGAATGGAAAAGAAAGAAGATCATAATACAGAAGCTTCATAATAAATTCATTTTCTTTTTTTCACGAATATCGTAGATAGATGTTTTCATAATAATCTTTATTAATTTATCAGAGATACGATCCTTTTTTTTTTTCTTTTTTTTATGTTTGTGATTCGAAACACAAATTTTAATTTCGAATATCAAAATGATATGATAATCGATGCTTAACGATTTAGACAAGTTGACGGTATAAATGATCAGAGTTTTGGACGGAACGTCCAAAAGTCGACAAGATAAACGATCTGTCTTCTTTATCCATCTTTTATTCGTCTTTTAAATTTCGATTACGTTCAATCGTACAGGCAAGTTTAATATTAATCATATACGTGTAAAGTAGTTTTATTGTGAAAATATACAAAATGATATAAATATTAATCTTAGACAATAAAGAATACATGAACAATTAAATTTCAAATATAACAGTCGAAGGTTCATTCAAAATCATTTCTTTATTATTAAATTATTCATACTTGTGCACGATACGATATTCTAGATCGTATTGTATTAATTTTCTAGAAACGTATAATCACGAGTACTATTGTACTCTTTTCTTTTTGTTTTTTTACCAAGCATCTTATTCGATTTAATTAAAAGTAGGTAGTAATTTAGGTCGAACGATAAGATAATTGATTTGGACCGTAATCTAGTAATAGCTCGTTCTTATTCCAATCGGAGTACGCGTTTTTCTCGAAGAAATGAAAGATATACAATTTTATGAATCGTTTAAGCTTAAGATAATATGCTATATCACCTTATATGGAATATTCAAGTCATTCAATATTAATATGATAATATTGTTTTTCATTTCAGTTGCCGGATCTGAACAACCTCGATGAAAAGGTGAGTCCACTCCAAAAATAACGAACGGATGTCATTTTGGATGTACAATGAGCGTTCGGTGATGTTCGAACTGGTAAGCGAAATTCGAAAATGTTTTGCTTGGCGGCCCGCCAGATGCCGCTCTCTTTGACCAATTTATTTTGATGTTTAGGGGGGATCTAATGCCAAGAATTTGCAACTATTTAGAATCAGGAAAATATATATCATACTTTTATGCGAAATATTGAGCACATCTAAACGAATTCTGAGAACATTTTCGTAAAGAAAAAAAATAAAAAATAAAGAAAGAGAGAGAGAGAGAGAGAGAGAGAGAGGAAATAGGAAATTTCTTCTAAGTTCCAGACGCGTAAACTTTTGAATAATAGCCAGAATTATAAGAACTGCGTGAAAGATCTTTATCGTACTCCTCGGTACAGTTTCGTCATCTTTCTCGTTCATATTCATCGTTCGAACTCGAGACGCAGGCCAGCCAGCATGATCTCGTCGATCCCAAAGGAGCGTGCGCGAGGAATCGTAATACTTCTTACGTGGATTACGCAACGCTACCTACGGAATAATTTCCTTCGGTTCCACCGAAGTAATTCATTAATCGCTCGAGTCGGTCGTTGAACTATCTTTCATACGCATTTGTTTGTAATCCCCTCGACGATTTCGCTTTTCCTTTCTCGCGATAATGCGAAGAAAAATGTTTGTGACGCTAGAAGAGAATATTAGTGAGCTTAGAGGGAAAAGAAGGAAATGGGAAATCTCGGTCGACGTATGTTTTATTTAACGCGTTAATATTCCATCTCGTAGAGAAATAGAGCATTCCGACAGGTGCAGTGGCATCGGGAAACAACGACAAAGAAAGAGAAAGAAAGAAAAAAAATAGAGATAGATAAATAGATAGATAGATAGATAGATAGATAGATAGATAGATAAATAAATAGATAGATAGATAGGTAAATAGAGAAAAAGAAAGATAGAGAGAGAGAGAGAGAGAGAGAGAGAGAGAGAGAGAGAGAGAGAGGAACTTTTGTATTTGCAGGTGTAAAGAAACGTGGCCAATGAGGTCGTCGATCGTTCTGGACGTCTCCGCTAAGTTAAGTTAAGTTAAGTCGAATCGAGTTGAATCGAACAAACGCGAACGGACCAGAGGTAGCAATCTTTTCCGAGAGATTAGAAGGATTTGGGTTAATGCCTTTTGGCAGGCCTTACTTTCCTCGAACGAACGAACGAACGAACGAACGAACGAACGAAGAAACGAACGAAGAAACGAACGAGGTAGCACGTGCCTATTCACTCGTAACAAAGTTGCACGACCCGAAGAAAAACGATGCCGCAATTCGAGTTTAAATATGAAATTGGTTGCAATAGACGGAGTCTGCAAGGGAAGGTTTTCTTTAAGCTAGTCTCATAGGTGCATTTAGAGATTAAGAAAATATCTGTGTCAACGGTAACGACGAGATCGGTCGTAGCCAGCTTGCCAGATCCTTCTTGTAAACAGGATGGAATTCGCATTCGCATATTCGAATTTGAACGGAGGCTGCCGACGCATAGGCTTTTGGTCTCGTGAAAGATTCATACAACATAGATCACGGACTTAATATTATTCCGATTATTGTTGAGAATAAAAGAAAATAGATAGGTAGATATGTGAGTAAGTAAATAAATAGAGGGTCCTTCAAGAGATTTGTGCAACTTACTATTCGAAATAAATCAATCAAACATTCTAAATACACGTTGAGATTATTATTCAAATTTTGTATTCTTCTTTCATCGTCGAACGCAATAAAACGATCGGACTCACGACTTGAAGATTTGTTATCGTGCACCTGAGCGCTGCGTTATTTCTTGTACAAACTTGCGGTAATGTAGAGGTGTTTTACCGATAACTAAGTCAATATTGCAATCTACTCTATGAAAGATTTTTTTTAAATGCAATGACGGCATCGAGTGTGACAAACAACGAGAAAAAGGAAAATTTCGTACCGTAACGATCCAAAATAATCGTACGTCGAATAGTTCTTAATTGATATTTTGTCGATTAAAAGAAGAAGAAAAACAAACACGTATACATACACATACACGAACACACACGCTTTCACGCATATAAAAAAGAAACAAAAAAATATGGTCAGTGGGTGAGCCCGTTGACGCCAGAGAGAGAGAGAGGGAGAGAGAGAGAGAGGGAGAGAGAGAGAGAGAGAGAGAGATAGAGAGAGAAAGAGAGAAAAAAAACACGAACGATCTACACTCGTACGACACATTAATAATTCCGTAATAGCGAGCGCACGCGTGTTTTCTCTCTGCCACGAGCGCGAACGCTCGCGCGCGCGTTCGCGCATACACATCGGCCGACCGTATATGGCTGATCTTGGTAAACAACAGTGGTTGCCAAATCGCGGCTGCTATTAATAAATAGAACACGATTTGCGCAATGAAAACGCATTCGATCTTTATTCGTACTTACAGAGTATTTCTCCCTCTCCGTTTCTCTCTCTCTCTCTCTCTGTCTCTCTATCTTTTTAACGTTCCCGATGAAAAGAGTAATAAAAGTTGGAAATGAAAAATTTATAAATCAATCGATTAGGTCAATCATATCGTCCATACGACGGAAAAATCATTGGTGAGAAGTTTTAGGTACATCGGATAAGTGTTTCTCTCTTTCTATCTCTTTCTCTTTCTCTTTCCCTTTCTCTCTCTCTTTCTCCCTATCTATTTATCTATCTATCTCTTTCTTTCTCTTTTTCGCACGCACACATGTACACGCTGTCTGTTCCGAATAAGCGTGATTAAATTAACAACGATATAAATAGACACGTGGCAGGGCAAGCACGATTATTCGCACGCCCCTATTTTTCTAGGCATCGTGTGCTCTGGTAAACGGATACGTTAGGCGAGAAGCAAATACGCACGATCACGATAGCAATTCTTTACGGGAACATGTGTACGTATAGGTCTATGTATGTATACGTTTGTATGCGTGTGCAGAACTGACCTCGAGGAGTACTAGGGTGATGTGCCGTCGAGCGTCGTTGACTTTTAATAAACAGAATTAAAATCTCTAGTGATATATATATATACGTATATATAGATTTTTATCGAATATACTTATACATATACAATGTAACTATATATATATCATCTATTAGTGGATATCTACAATATGCATAACGCCAATAAATAATTAACTTACCAATCGAAAGATATTATCATTGAACGCGCCGAAGATAAAATTCACTCATTAGGTTATATAATTACTGAGTCTATTACGTAGGAGAGGGAGATGGTCGAATTAAATTTTACGAGAAAGGTTATGAAAACATTTTTTTTTTTTATCTTCTTTTTTTTTCCGGAAATACTTGTTCTACAAAGGGCATAAGATGATTTTAAAGCAATTTATAATATTTACGAAATATAATGTAGTAAATATAATTTGAAATTTTGTTGAAAAGGTAAACGTAGAACAATTTCGTATTTGATGATATATATTTTTAAACGAACGAAATATTGTCGTTTGATAAATATTTTCATGTTTACTTTTGTTAATAAATTCTAAGCGTTAAATCGAATTAAAAATAATAAAATGTTAATTGAATATTCTTATTACTCTTTCTGATAATTTCTAGACAAAGTACAACGTCGAATGATAAATCCCATCTTTGTTTAAATACTTATCAACATAGATATTTTACAAACATTTATCACGTGTCAACTTCGTGTTTCTTTAAAATGTTTTCATTTTTTAACTTCTTTTTTTTTCTTTTTCTTTCTTCTTCCATTTTTTGAAAAAGGAAAGAGAGAGAGAGAGAGAGAGAGAGGTAATAATGAAAATAGTTGATCTTATACATAAAAGATTAGCGTTTCTTCTTTTTGTCCTCGAATTTTGCGCATGCGTATAACAGAATGGCGCCAAAGTACCGAAAAGGTAAAGATCGTGTGACCGAACACGTGATGCGTAAATATGGAGATGCGTAAGGAAGAGGAGAAAGAAGAGAAGAAGGAGAAGAGAAAGGAGGAGGAAGAAGCAAGAGACACGAAACTTTTAATAGCTGTTTTCGTCAGACAAGTCAAGGATAAACTATCGTGGAAAGGTTCTACTCGAGGTCGACCGGTTAAAGGCGCGAAGAAAGTTTCATAAAACTAAAAGAATCAATAAATCTATATATTTGACTCTGTGGAAATAGAGAAGTTTTAATGAAAATAAATGAAAATAAAAAATGCAGAAAAAATTAAAAGAAAAAATAATTTAAATAATAACAAGCAGTTACGTATATTCATTCATCATTCTCAAAAAAAAAAACAATATATTATATCTTATTAATTACTACATCAAAGATCGTTCAATTAAGTTGGCACGGCAATCGTGATATTTTAATTGATCATAAATTATGCTAAATTACGTTATAAAAAGCGTATAAGATATTAAGAAAATCGTTTGTTTTTTTCTTTTTCTCTTTTTTCTATTTTAAATATGTAATTAACGATACATTAGGCAAGTATTTGGCACGTGAATAAAATTACACCGGATTCATAATTCTCACGTACAAGATGAGGTCCGTCGACGAGCCAATCGAGCGTAACAGTGCATGTAACAACCAATGAAATCAACCTCGGAGCCGGTAACGATGCGGAATTTACGCGTGATTCGGTGGAGCAGTGCCAAAATCTTCAGAAACTATTCATCGCCGTGTGTTACACGACTGCGGAGAATGGGAGATCGAACCCCGTTCCGGCAAAGGTGGATTAAGTAAACAATCGTTTAGAGATACACGCGAAAACTACGTGTTTCTTGCGTGAGACTCACGTGGCGTCTGACAAATATTTCGCGAGGTATTAAAAATGAGGAAGAGGAAGAGAAAGAGGAGGAAGAAGAATTCGGTCATGGCGTCGGCCGGTCGGCAAATCTTCTCCACGTGTCGTCCGATTTCAGAGTCAATTTGATTTTCCAAGTATTTTGGCATTCCTTAGAAATAACATAACGATCTCTCTCCACCCTCTATCCCTATTTTTTTTCTTCTATTTTACAATTGATTTGTGTCTAACAGATAATAAAACCAATGAGAGAGAGAGAGAGAAAGAAAGAGAGAGAGAGAGAGAGAGAGAGAGAGAGAGAGAGAGAGAGAGAGAGAGAGAGAGAGAGAGAGAGAGAGAAAAGTTGTAGCAGAGGGGAGGAGATCGTCAGGCTAATGGACACGTGCATTTTACATTTCTCATCTAACGAATATTTAATTGATGTGAGTACAAAATACTGTTCTCTCTTCTTCTTCTTCTTCTTTTTTTTTTATTTTTTTTTTTTTTTTTATACGATCGCTATGATAAAATACGATATAATAATGTTTAATAAAAATGATCAACATTCACGTTCGTAGCAATATTACTCTTAAGATGTTTCTTTCAGTTCACTAAAATTTAGATCGAGTTTTATTAATCTTGGCTCTCTCTTCTTTTTGAAAATAGCAATAATTATGTTATTTTATTAGAAATTCTAAGATATCGCGAATAAAACAGGCACGGTTAAATAAAATAAGTTTGAACGTTGCACTTAACGAACTAGTTGCGTTCATTGGCCGACTCCGACATTCTATTTTTCTGTTTCTTCCTTCTTTCTTTTTTTTTCTTCTTCTTTCTTTTTTTTTTTTCTTTTTTCTTTTCTTTTCTTTTCTTTTTCTCTCCACCATTAATATACCAACTTTATTCTATTCTTTTGCGTATAGTCATGATAAAGAAGGAAATATCGAAGAATGGGGGAGATAAATGTGAAAGAAGCAGAAGGAAGAGGAAGAGGAGGAGTGAGGGAAAGCTCGGAAACGGATGACTAACGAAATCGACGTTAGTCTTGCTTCGATTGCATGCTAATTGCGCGAATCGATTACGATGGTTAGAGAGTGAGTAAATGAGTGAGTGAGTGAGAAAGAGAGTGAGTAAGAGAGAGAGAGAGAGAGAGAGAGAGGAGAAGAAAAACGTGGAATTAGTCTAGCAGTCAGAATCGATGTCTTCCAATTGGGAAAAGAGTGAAAAAAGTCTAGAATTTGCTTGCATCGTATGCTAGCTCTTATCGCGCCCGGGTTGAACGATTTATTCGAGGCTCGTGATGATAAAATGGAGACAAGCGTATTGAAGCAAACTGCATTTTTTGCACTTTTTCTTTCCTTTTTTTACAAAAGAGAGAGAGACAGAGAGGGGGTGGGGAGAGGGAGAGAGGGAGTAGCAGAAGAGGGGGAGACGAAATTTCATTTTTTTCGCACGATAAACGATAAGCTAGAAGGGACCCTGATAATTGGTTAATAACGGCCAAGCTCATAGACCTTTTTGTTCTTCTTTTTTTCTTCACGTCTGACGTTTTGCAGATAGCGATAATCGTAAGAGAGTAGAGAGAAATTCGATAAGAGTTCGAAGGGTCAGTCACAATAATCGTTCGTCCAACCCTCGCGATCGGTAAATGTGTCAACGATCGTCCCCGTTGACACTTGTACTGATATTTACTTGGACGTGACTGAGGATAGATTCACGCTATTATAGAAATTTATAAATTCCAACCGATTCTCGAACGACGTTTTTATTTCGAGGTGGACGTTGATACGCGTCAATAACGACGATGCGTTTATCGATTCAGAAAAATACGTACTTAGTCGAGACAACAAAGTTGTCCTCGTATCTGGTAAACGTAATTGAGGATTTGTCACACATGCATATACGTGCGCACATGTAAACGCACACGCGTGCATTGTGTTCCCTATACTTCCCCTTTCTTTTCTCTCTCTCTCTCTCTCTCTCTCTCTCTCTCTTTCTCTCTTCGTTCCCCTCAGCTTGGTATAATGCCAGTTGAATAACGCGCATCAAAAGTTATGGCAGCTACGTCATTCTACCGGATTATAGTCCAGCCACGACATATCGTGGGGTCAAACGCCTTGCTATCGTACTTGACTGCAAGAGTCGTCGTGAGATCGATTCTAACATTGAAGAAATGTCTTCTATACATAGTACTAAAAGAACTTCCGGTTCGTTAGATAAACAATTTTCCCTACGTAAAAAGATTTTTCTTCGCTTCGTTAGTTTCTTTCGAATTTGAAAAGAAGTATATGAATAAACGATTCGATGACTAGACGAGCAATGAAGAATTACCCTTTTAGTGATCAAGTATACAACGATCTAGTTCGCTTAGTAAAGCTTTCATTTATCACTCGACACTTTGTATCTCTTTCTAAGCTTCTTCTAACTAGGTAGATCGTTGAAAAACAAGAAAAGTAGGTCGAGCAAAAGAAAGACAAAGCGGTCCACTGTATTTTGTTGAACAGTAAGTATATCGTAACTAACGTTACCGACAAGCGGACATACTTGTTTCGTGTCCTTTTTTTTTCTTTCTTTTTTTTTTTCAAGGCTATACTAATTCTAAATTAAAAAAAAAAAAAAAAAAAGAAAAAAAAAAGAAAAGAAATCCATCGAAGTAAATCAATGATGCTCGTTGTGTCGATGACGAAGTAGATATTAATATCATTTAGCTCGTTTCAATCGATAAATGTTAAATGACTTATAGATCTTTCGATTTTCATAAACACAAACAATGTTTGGTTCTAAACGGGTTGCTATCGAGCTTGCTATTGCGTTTCAGATCGAAAATAGAACAGACGTATTCGACTATATACATAATTCTATATATTCGACTATATGCCAAATTCCTTTCTTCCTCTATTTTCAAATAAAACATCTTCTCAGATTCGATTCATTTCACCAACAGGGGGTTTTTGATATCACACTTTATTGCAAACATTCTTGTAAAGATGCAATGGCGTCATGCATTTTTACGACGTAACATTTCTCAAACGTAAAGATTAATACGAATGAAATCTCAACAAGATCCTACAGTAAAATATGAGAGAATGGTTTGATCCAAATGCGAAGAATAGATAAGTATAGATCATTGCTTGGCTGTTTCATCGAGTAATCGTAGATGATGATAAAAAGATGCGATATAAATATATAACCGACATAAATATATAACACGATTTTCTTTCCCATTTGTTTTAACCATTGTCGGTGGTTTGTTACGATTCTTCTTTACGTATTTACGTTTTCCATCGAAAGATGAGGACCTAGTTTATCTATTTAGTTCGAAAACTGCAGTACGATAAGACATTATGTGTCGTTTATCGTTTTGTTGATATTTCGATATTGTTTTCTTCTCTATTTTTTGTCTTTCCTTTTTTTTTTTTCTTTTTTTTTTTTTTCTCTATGATGTAAATCTTCAAATAGTCGAAGCGTAAAACATCGAGAAGACTCGTCGGCGGCGTCAATTACGGCGAGTTTTATGCTTCTATGGCGCTTGATTTTTATGCCAGACCTTGGGCGGTTCTCGTCGTTGTTATTGCAAGTGCAGAGCCTTCGCTTCGTTCGCTCGCTCGTCAAACTCCTCTCTGCACGTATTTCGAGATGATGTCACGCATTACAAGTACCCACATACGTGAGCCTATGTGTCGATGGTAAACCGTAGAACACGTTCAAAATAACAATCGACTTATCGTTCGCATACCGAACGTAGAGACATAGAAATGCACGCGAGAGAGTTCTCGAGAAAGGCTCGATCGATTTTTCGTTAACGAGTAAGTGATACGCGAATGGCACGTTAAGAGGCGCTGTCTCTTTATTTGCAATAATAAATAATAAACATCTAAATAAATAAATAAATAAATATATATATATATATATAAAGTGTTCTAACGAAGTACCCATAAGGTTATTATGAAATCTAATGATTTTTTTTTTTAATATTTGTCTCAGCGTTTTTTAAAAAAATCACTAGATCTCATAATAATCCTGGTAGATACTTTTTGTTGGAACATTTTGCATGTGCGTTTGTATTTATATATATGTACTTTGTATATATAGATACAAAGTATATATATACCTATATATATAGAATATATACATATACATATATAGTCATATATATATACTTATATCTATAAAGTACCGTTCACATATATATATATATATATATATATATATATATATATATATATGTATGTATGTATGTAAGTATGTATGTATGTATGTATGTATGTATGTATGTATGTATGTATGTATGTATGTATTTATATATGTGTATATGTGTATATATATATATATATATATATATATATATATATAGACATATATATATATACATGTACCTATATATAGATGATCTATTAAACGGAAACAATGTGATAATGATGGAACGATTAGCGTATTGTTCAAAATGCACGTGGTTATCTTTCGCATCCGCGTGAATTCTTGCAGCTGCTGCCGCGGCGGTGTCAAGTTATGTCAAGAGGTTCTCCTTCGAAAGCAAGCGCCTTTCCCGATACTTCGTTATCTTTTCTTAATGCACCGAAGGCCGATGACGACGATTCGAGCGATAAACGAGCTACGATCATCGTTTCAACACTTTTTCCAGCGCTTATCTCTTTAATCGTCCCTTGAATAAAGCTGCCGTTCTTCGATGTTATTAATATTCATTAAGTTGCTCTTTCGATCTGTTCAAACGAACGATTCATAATTGAGCGTTTTCTGTTTTTTTTTTCTTTTTCTATTTTTGGTTTTTTCTTTTATTTGAACATCGATGATGAAACATTTCATTGATTATTCGAAACAAATTATTATTTGTACTTATATAACTTTATAGTCAATTAATGCAATATTTGATATTTAAAGTCGTTAAAATAATATTTCATATAAAAATGTTTAAGTTTGAATTGATTTTTGAATGAAACGAAATATGGATATATTTAATTAGAATATGTGTGTACGTTCCTATCGGTTACACATTATATATAGATTTAATTCACTCGTTCCACCTTCTACGATACATTGCATAAACTCAATAATGAGAGGTTATTTAATTGACACTCATTGTCCGGGGAAACGAAGCGGCGATTTTGTTTCGCATGTAAGTAGATTGTTCGTGTATGTGCACAGTTATCCTATCTCAAGACTCGTGTAAGAGATATACAGGGAATCTATATACGTTAAATAAAATTACATGTTATTGGATTAAAAAAGTAAATAAATAACGAAAAATTACGAAATTAGTATATTTTGGATGATACGATTGAACTTATATACCGTGACGAGATTTCATCTTTACGAGACTATCGTGAACATGAAAAATATATTAATCATACCGTAAATCGTAAAAATAATTAATATCCATAGTCATAGTAAATCTCATTAATGCGTTTAAATTATCAAGATCAAATATAGAAATTTTCTATGTTGAGAATCCGTAAACCATGTAACCCCAATAAATAATATCTTTTTCTTCTTTTTCACTCTCCTCCCTCTCTTTCCTTTTAAACAACTATACAATCTCGAAGTTAGAAGTAATTAAACGCTTGGGTGCGTTCGACAACATTGTAAATAAATAAAAAGTTCGATGCTATCTTCTTAAATGTAGCTACGGCTTCCGTTCGAATTAAAATAACAAAAAAGACCTATCTTATTGCACATAGCACGCACATTTGACAGGGAGGTATCACGTGGTTAGAAAACGCGAGAGGAAACAGAGAAGGCAGGATACATATGTTAGCTTCCTTTGTGCCTTTGCAATGAAGTAGAGCTGAAGCTTTTGCTGCGCCATTGCCTCCCACTACGTTGGTCTACCGAGAAGCTGTAATTAGGTCAACGCTTCGACGATTCGTTTATCTGCTTGTTTGTACTCTCGTCTAATACGGCACTACGATTGAATATACGCTTTTACAGATTTTTTTAACTATACAAGCTTATTTTATCGTATTTTTGAGTACTTCGATCGTTTTAACTTCAAATTACAAATCGATTGATCCAAATTTATTTTTTCTCTCTCTCTTTCTCTCTCTCTTTTTCTTTTCTGGAAATATTAAACGTTTTTCTTGAAGAATATTACAAAGTGGTATGATTATTATTATTATATTATTATCACTTAGTTTCTCCTTTTGTTTTCGAAAAGAAACAGTTTGAAACGAGAAGTCGATTAAACTCGATAACCCGAGATTTATACGGAAGCACTTGGACAAACTACGTTTCACGATTTATAAAATCGAAAATGTCGTGATAATAGATAGTACAAAGTGCTCGAAATATATCTACTTGTGTAGTTTGTTACGTAAAATAATAACCTCGGGTATGAAGCCAGCTTGCTACTACTTCTTGTGTTATCTTCTATGCAGCCGTTCACGACCGCATGTTTGACCATATGAATTCTCTCGTAACATATTGTAGCTTTAACGATAATATCAATTGCCTACCGACCTAATCTGGTTTCAATGAGTTCTCATTCTCGTAATCATCGATTGAGCCAAAAATATTCTATAATTCTAGACACATTCCGTACTCTTTTTTCTATCTTTCTATTCGTCCTCACCGTCTTTACAGTATTCGATAAAAGACATACACACACACGCGCGCGCGTGTATAAGTGTGTGTATGTGTATGTGTGTGTGTGTGTGTGTGTGTGCCTTGGCAGCTTTAAATCCGTTTAATCCTAAGTCAGCTTGGAAGAGCTCTCTTGAGGCATCTTGAATGATTAAATTACTAATGGAAGCCGTGAAAATGTCTGTCATTGTGTTCTATTGCGGTTAGAACTAAGATAGGAAGGAGAATATAAATCCTTTCGATAGGGAGCTTTAATCGACATGTAATTACATTATCAAGGATTAAATGTTTTCATGGAACGTATGCCAATGTAATTTGCCAATTCAAAAAACGATTAATACATTTTTCTCTTTGTTCGCTTTTCTCTTTCTTTCTCTTTTTTATTTTTTTCTTATTTTGGAATGAGGCAAAGGGTGGGTGGGGGAGGAGAATGGAGGAAAAAAACTCGTGTATTCGTCAATCTCTTCGCGTTTATTTTAATGTCGAACACAAATCAAGAGGTCTCGATCGATTTGTCAGATTAAAATGACAATGGCGGATCTTCATTGTATGATTACAGAGACATTATGAAGGTAGTACGTATCTATTCGTATAAGCCAAGATAATACAATGAGGAATTGTTCGTCCAAAAGCGACGAGCTCTCCTCTCCTCTATGCACGCCGATGTATGTATATTAATTTGACTTTGTCATCCTCTTTCCTGTGCCATTGTCCTCGAAAGCATATAATCGACAGAAATGTTTGAGAGATATTCGTGATAAGACAATAAAATTTTTCTCTTATCATAAATGCAACCTACATAGTAATTAGTTATAGAAACAATTTCAATCGTATATATATATATATATATATATATATATATATATACATATATATATATATACATACGATTGAAATTGTTGATAATACGATTGTATATATATATATACATATTAAATATATATGTATATATATATATGTATATATGTAATATATATATATATATGTATATATATATATACATATTAAATATATATGTATATATATATGTATATATGTAATATATATATATATGTATATATATACATATATACATGTAAAATATGTTTTTTATGAAACTTGATTATTTCTATAATTTCCAACGCAAAACGAAACTGGTTTCATGCAAGAAAGGAGAAAGTAATTTATAATATTTTTTCGATCACTGTATTGATTATAATAAATCCATTAAAACGCCATATAATATCGTACTTGTTTCAAAAATAGTAGATATCTACTTTACCGATACATAGAAAGAAAAGTTGTATCACGGATACTTGGGATAATTAGAAGCGAATTATAAATTTGTAGCGAACGATTAACGTGTTGGTTAGAGCGAAAGAAAGAAAGGTGGAGAATGAGAGAAAATGAGAGAGAAAATGAAAGCGAGTGAGAGAGAGAGAGCGAGTGAGAGAGAGAGAGAGAAGGAAAGCTAATATAATTAGCAATTACCAGAAAGAACGATGGTTATCGCATTAATGATAATGTGTATCGTAGCGAACGATCGAAACTTTCTCTTCGTATCATTTCGTCTTGCAGCTCGCTGAACTTACATACAATGAGTTGATTTTAGTGGAGGAGAAACAAGTATGATTCATGCTTCCTTCGAACCTAAGATATATATATATATATATATATATATATATATATATATATGCATGTATGATTTATATATGCATATTCCATATAAGTTGATATACCTATATTGTATCTTCATACGGTACATATATTTTTTTCGTGCACGCAATTATATGTAATTTCAATGATCGTATGTATGGATAAAAGAAACGAAACGAACAGAACAGTTAAGATCGTCCTTCCGTAATTACTTTAGCAAGTTTGCAATCGAGTGGTTTTTGGGAAAGCGTACACGACTACCTGTTGCTGCTTCGCCTTTTTTTCTTCCATATTTTATTTCTTTTATGGATCGTCTTTCTTCTCGGTGAAAGCAAAGTACTATTTAGATTCGATACTTTTAAAGATTATTAATTTAAACAAATGCATTTTGTAAATTTAGCTAAGACATTTCTTTGTCCTTTTTTTCTTTTCTTTTCTTTCTTTTTTCTTTTTTTTTTTCTTCCTTTTTTCTTTTTTTCTTCTTCCTTTTTTTTTTTTCTTTTTCTTCATAAAAATCAAACTTGAGATTTATCTTATTCTGGGAATAAATGCGCGAAAATTTGCACCGCACACACGACACAGACACTCTAACTCGTTTTACCTATCTCGATTCCACATTTTCGCATCATTTATATTGTACGTTTGTACATATATACATACATACATACGCCAAGAGGGATCGCAAGCACGTGAGCACTTATACGCTTCGCCATATCACGTGGAACGAACGTGTTCGTTAAGCTTTATAAGTTAGTGTACCGGTTTAATATATTATCTCCTATCTTTTCCTTTATAATTGACATCATTTTCTTAACGTTTTTTTTCTTTTTTTTTTTTTTTTTTTTTTTTTTAATTTGTCTAACAAAACCAAAAAGTGGTTTCGCGATCGTAGAAATGTAAACATGAGTTATCAATGTATTTGTCTTCTCGATCAATTATAGAAACACGTAATAAAGTTGAATTTGATCTAAATTTATTTTTCACCGGGCGTATTCTCGGATAAAGAATAATTCTGATATGACTTTAATTCATCATGATATATAATTAAAAAAGGAAACGAATTACCATACTCGATTTGTTTTTTTTTTCTTTCTTTCTTTTTTTTTTTTTTATGATACCTATATACGTATTTTACAAGAATAACGTCAATGTCAATTAACGAATCGACGTTTCCGCATGTGTGCATACGCAATAACGAAAAGTCTGTGCTTAAGTTTACATGTAAACATCGTGTAGTTCTCTCATTATCGTGAAGATAACTCGAGTCAATGATTTCATTGTTCTTCGTAAATCTTACGTAACAATTTCGAATTTCCTATTTGCTTCGTGCCACGGAAACATTCGCCAAAGATATGAGATGCTTTGATAAATGTATTTTTTATTTTTCTTCCTCGATTTGGCAAATTATTCCTACCGAAAGATTTGCTTTTGCTCGTCATAATGATGAAGGAAAAAGAGGAGAGGGGTGAAGAGGAAAGATGAACAATTTCCCTTCTCTTCTCTCCTCTCCTCCCCTCCCCCTCTCTCCTCCTCTCTACTCCTCTCCTTTGCTCTGATCTGATCTGCTCTGCTCTGCTCTGCTCTTCTTTGCTCTGATCTCCTCTTCTCTCTTCTCTTTTTCCATCGCATCTTCCGTGCATTTTCACTGCATCGTTCGATAAACATTTTATTTCGGGTTGTGTCGAAACATTGCCACGTTGTACCGCATGCCGCACATCACTAAAAATACACAACTCTACAGAAGCAGCCCCTCTATCCCTTGGCAGTGAGTGAAACCGTAATCGAAAATAACTCACCGAAACACCTGGCACCACAGTGTTCTATTCCGCTTACCCGAATACTTGGATTTCTCTGCGTGTCTTTCTACCTGATACTGTGTTTTCGATTTAATGACCCTCCTGCGAGTTTATCCACCCGGATGATGATTACTATGAATCCAACTCTCGATTATTCAATCAATATTATTTATTAATTAATACAATATAACTTTTGGGATTACTTTTGTATAATTAAATTGTAATATTGTAAGCGATCGATTCGCAAAAAAAAAAAAAAAGAAATAAATTTACCTAACATTGTTCGTAAATACATTAGTAAAATATTTGCCAAGTAACGTCAGAGTTAGTTGTTTATTCCGTTTTTATATTTACATCGAAGTTTTACGTCAAATAGTGACGAAAGAGTTTTTCTCACTTCTTATATATATATATATATTTGTGTGTTTATACATTGTAATTTTGAGTTAGATAAAAATAAATTGTAATTTTAATGATTTGTTATTGATGAAATATGAATGAGTTATAAGTACTTAAAAATTGAATAAGAAAAAAAAAAGCCATCGCCCAACGTGGGGCTCGAACCCACGACCCTGAGATTAAGAGTCTCATGCTCTACCGACTGAGCTAGCCGGGCTGATGAAAAGTCCAGAGATAACAAGCATTATCTGTGTTTCTATTTTCAAAATGAATTTTTTTTTCTTTCCGTTTTATAAGACAAAATAATTCCATTAACGATACATTAAAAGTTTTAATAAATTCAATTTGAGGGATCTATTGAGCGCGAATGTTTAACTAAAAATAAGTTGGCCGTAAATCGAAAGAATATCTTGCGTAGTTTCTGCGATCAACAACCGTAAGCTTAAATTAGATCGATTAACTTGAACGTACTCAAAATGAAATTCGAACGAATAAGAATAGATCTTTGGAATGATCGGATTTAGAAATAAATCGTAGATTAATTGATGATAAATCAATCGTTTCACACGTTAGAATTGTTTCATCGGATGGTTGGTTAAGATTTTCGAATTTTTTTTTTCTTTTTTCCTTTTTTCCTTCTTTTTTTTTTCAATCGAGCTACCGACTTATAATCTAGTAGGAAGATTCATTGTAAAAGTGGCATTAGGTAGCTATATTTGAGAACTTTAATATTGGAAACTAGCCAGCAGAGATACTAGTTAGCAACGTGAAATTCTTATCCACCCTCTTCGAATTCCCTCGACTCTTGTCCCTTCGTATATGTTCCTATACGCGCGCCTATACATGTGTGTGTGTGTGTGTGTGTGTGTGTGTGTGTGTGTGTGTGTGTGTGTGTGTGTGTGTGTGCGTGCACGTTTGAATCGTAGGCCGATGTACACGGTCAACCATTGGGTTTTCTGTATTAATTATTCAGCTTTCCATTTTACACATAAAAAACTTAATTCCATGTAATTCATTCTTGAACATTAAAAAAAGTCAAAAGTCGTTAAAGTATTATCGAAATAAATCAATTTATTTATCAATAGATATATAACGACGTTTTAAATTTCAAAAAAATTTTATAATTTTAACTTAACGATTAAAATCAGTTGTTTAAAATATGTTAGTTATAATTTACATATATAATGAGAGAATAACGTAATGCTCGTAAAAATAAATCGTTGCTTTATGCAATTTTCTTTTAAACTGTTGTCATCATACGAGTTACTCGTTAATAAATCATAGAGAGAGAGAGAGAGAGAGAGAGAGAGAGAGAGAGAGAGAGAGAAAAGGAGGGAGAGATAGGGAGAGAGACAGAGAGAGAGAGAGAGAGAGAGAGAGAGAGAGAGAGAGCCGAGCTAAGCCGTTCCTTCGATTGCATTTTATAACGTGACCCTACTCCTTGTGATGCAACAAGTTTGCCGATCATTTGATTTCATAATTCTAACCTCGATCGTGTATTAGCGGATTAGAAAGATAACATTGTCGTGCGTTATTAATGGCATTCTAACAACCGATCGCAGGTTTATTGAAGCTTGTTAGTGCTTCCTCAACAACGTGGGAAATAAATCTTACTCGGCGATAAACGGCAAACGTCGGAGTGGGCGAATAAAAATATCACGTTCGGTCCATTCGTGTAGAAAGTAGAAAATAAGTAGCGACACGTGGGCTCTGTCAATCGACTGGTAGAAGCAGCTTGACAAAGACACCCTTTGTCGTCTTTCGTTTCTAATATCGAGAACTTGACACATTGAGAAGTCACTGGCAACGTGTCAAGAATCTTTTTGCTTCGTATGTAGAATATCGACCTCTTTCTCTCTCTTCCCCCTCCCCGTCTCCTCTCTCTCTCTCTCTCTCTCTCTCTCTCTCTCTCTTTCTCTCGTATTTATCCTCATCTTCATCCTATCTTCAAATTGGTGGACGTCGTCCGTCAACTCTGATCAAACTAATGTCTCATCAACGGCATGTTTTTCATCCTATCTCCTAATAAGTCAGTCGAATCCTATCCTATCACCTAATAATTTTTCCCTAGTAAGCGTTAATCCGAAATGAAATGAAATGTATGTTACATATTAAAACTTTTTATTCCCATATTAATTCATACGTCCATTAATAATTGATTATTTCCATTCGATTACATGATCGAATGCAAAATAATTTAATATTATTATATCGACATTGACCTTGGCATTTTGTAATTTTCATTTATTCAGGTTCATTCCTGCATGTGTTTAAAAAAAAAGTGATAAAAAAAGAAAAATAATAATAAAGTACAAAAGTAAGAAAGAAAGAAGAAAGGAAAAAAAAGGAAAAACATAGGCGAGAACGATTGTTCGCTGAAATGGTACATATTTAATTAGCCTCCGATAATCCGTTCTCTGACCTCTCTGTGTTAGCAACTTAATTATGTATTTCATTTTACATAAATATGTGATATTTCGTGTCAAGGATGAATACTCGATATTGCGTCTTATTTATTATGATTTTTGTTAAATCACGGCAAATCGAAACCAGTTTAAATAATGATAGTTAAGTTTTTGACTATTAATCATTCGAGATTATCCTCTTTTCAAAGTTACTGCCAGAGTTCCGTTTTGATAACGTGTATCGTCACATTTGCAAATTGTAATTCGTAAAGCGTTCAGTAATATCGTCGTTGATAATAAAGTCAAATTAAATGGAACAAATCGTAAGTAAAATTACAACTTGCAAATTGGTTAGAATGATTCTTGTTAAATCAATCGAAATATTTAATTCGCAATTAATATTAATTAAACGAAATAATTGTTATTGTATTTACAAAGTATTTTAATAAATACGACAGCTGTAAAAGAACAGAAGTCTGATTTATGAAGTATAATTCGGACGTATTCTTCATAGCGCCCGGATAGCTCAGTCGGTAGAGCATCAGACTTTTAATCTGAGGGTCCAGGGTTCGAGTCCCTGTTCGGGCGAATTTTTTTTTTCTTTTTTTTTTTCTTTTCCTAACTTCACAATTAAATTATGTTTACGTTTCCGTAATATTATTATTAACGAATTATTTTTTCTTATTTTATTTTATTTTATTTTTATTTTTTTCTTCTTTATAATTTTATTATTCATTTTACAGACTTGTATATCCGTGACTGTTATTTCATATTTTTCATTCGATCGAAGATTTTCTTTAATTCTTTTTTTCGAATTTACCACGATAAAAGGGAATATGGGCACAAATAACTTTCCAGTCGGTCAACCATGTTGTAAATATGCCTAAGGCTAATGCATAGGTCGCCATTGAATTTATCCTAAATTATATATCGTAAAGTTACATCATTTATATTTGAAAAAACAGGAAAAGAGAGAAAAAGAGAGAGAGAGAGAGAGAGAGAGAGAGAGAGAGAGAAATACAATAGTGTTTGTAATACTTACGTAAGAGAATATTTTGCTTGAAGGGTTACTAATTTTTGAAAATAATGTGACAATGATACCTGAGGAAATTTCATAGTTCCGAATCGTTTTTGATTAATTCTCCGAGAACATTTTCATACGCCACAGCCATATTATTATTCACATGTCAATCTTATCGACGTTCGCATTTTTCGATACACCTCGTAACTCGATTCTCGCACACACATGATTCACTTTATAATGATATTCTCGCATCAAATGAAATCCATAGGCGGAGGCTGATTATCGTAGGTGGATTCCTCGTACATAAAGTTTAAACAGGGAATGTATTTCGCATTTTATCATCATCATCGAGCGGTTTGTTTATCGTGAATTCGATAATGATTCGTTTGCGTGAAAATGCAAGAAATAACAGTTGTATACGTACAT
Organism: Vespa velutina; assembly: GCF_912470025.1. Taxonomy (NCBI): domain Eukaryota; kingdom Metazoa; phylum Arthropoda; class Insecta; order Hymenoptera; family Vespidae; genus Vespa; species Vespa velutina. The sequence goes on along the minus strand of NC_062197.1, from coordinate 7,754,007 downwards.
AACTAAATACGTATACAAGTAATTTTCTTTACTGGTCCCAGCATTGCGCGATTTTGCACAAACAAGCACGTTCACGTACCACTGTCATATGACTTTCTTCGTCTTTGTCGTGAACAAACTCACGCACACGGAAACGTATTACACATAGCGCTTGAAGACGATTTGCATATACATACTTATGTTAATCCAACGTGCCTCGTATTCCACATTACTTAGTCGGCAACGTCATTCCTTTAGAATATTATGGATTCACGATTGCAATTATTGCCTTTCATATATGCTTCGACTACTCGTAAATTAAATAAAATTTATACAGATAAATATATCACGTTAATGAATTTCTATTTTTTTTTTTTTTTGTTTTTCTTTTTTTTCTTTTTTTTTCGTAAACGTTGAATATTTTAACGATTGTTTTAATCGATTATACTAACACAGTGAATTGTGAATTTATCTTCTTTGAAGAATGCAAAGATAAAATGTTGTTGAGAAACAACATATTATTTTTTTTCTTCTTCTTTTCTTTTTATTTTTCTTTCTTTCTTTCTTTTTCTCTTTTTTTCTTTTTTTTTTTTTTTTCTTTTTTTTTTTCATTCATTTATTTATTCAACGAAAGAAAGAAAAAGCAAAGAAAATAAATAAGAATGGGATATGGTGTTAAAAGAGAGGGAGAGAAAACGAGCTTTCTTCGAAGGCACGTACGTTGGCCTCGTTCTTTTCGCTTCTAATTTCGAAGTCTACGAACGGAATCTAATGGTATCTTCGAGCATGGCACTGCCACAAATCTTCTTCCCTCTTTGTTTATATGATTCACAAGACTCCCTGGCTCGTCGGACTCCCACGTTTTTTCTCTTTACTACGATGCTATCTATATTTGACGTTTTTTTTTTTTATTTTTTATTTTATTTTTTTTTTTTTTGTCTTTTCTTTTTACGAAATAAAAAACATCCAACACATGTTCGCTTTCTCGTAAAACTCCTTTCTCTTTTCTACGCGGTTGCACATGTTTCTATCTTCTCTTTTCATCTAACCGAAACGTTTTTTAAATTATCCGACTTTTGAGCAATTTAAAAAACGAAAAAGAAACATATATATATATATATATATATATATATATATATATATATATCAAGAAATCGTATTTTAATTAAAAAAAAAAAAGAAAATAAATAAATATATAATAATATATAATAAATGCTCTTGTTGAGCATTGCACACTTTTATCACGTTATTTTTCTCTTTTCTTTTTTTCTCGTCGATAACAATATCGTAAGTATGAAAATTTAAAGTGATCCTTCAAATAGTAATTATATAATAATATATAATAAATATAATATATATAATATATATATATATATATATATACACAATCTAATAAATTTCTAATATTTTTTACGTGTAGGTAGAAATTCGGAAAAAGTTTTTCTTCAAACATGACATAACGTTTTTGTGCAACTCGTTATCACATCTTTTTTTTTTTCAGAAGCAATTTGAAAGATCATCGAAAAGGTAATATCGTGATTATTTGATTACGTGGCGTTAAAATCGATTGCAGATAGGATCGGACAATATCGTAAATACGTTAAACGTTGTTTGCTTATAAGTAGAGTCATGTTCCTGTCCTTGGCAAAGAACCATCGAGAATAATGCGGGACATTGTCCTTGAAATCAAGCTATCCACGATTCTCGATCCTATGATTTTACATCTCTATCTCTACATCTTATCTATATCTCCTTCCTCCTTCTCTTCCTTTTTCTCGTTATTAACAGCTACTCGTTGCATTAATTTATTTTCTTGTCGAACATTATTGAGTACGTAACAACAAATCGTCACTTTTATCACACTTTTTTTCTTTTCTTTTTTTTTCTTTTTTTTTTTTCTTTTTTTTTTTTTCTTTTCGTCGATCACAATATCGTAAATATCAAAATTTAAAGTGACCCTCGTGTTCGAACAGTATAATCGTATTTCGTTGTTTGTTGATTTGCAATTTTTTTGTTCTTTTTTTTTTTCTTTCCTAAGGTCGAGAAATGAAGCATGCAATGAGACAATTGAGTCAAGCACTAACGTTGAGTCATGATAATTTCTATCACCGGATAAGAACTATCCGTTTTTTTGCTCGCAAATGATTGGCTTACGTGGTCTCGCTCACGCAGTCGCCCGCCACCGACTTTGAATAATAATCTAAATATTCTTACCGAAGCCCATCGTTCGTCAATAGGAGCCTTTGATAAATCATTGGTAAGAAAGAGTATTTTGCAAATCTAACTATGTGTCGTAAACAACGACCGACGAAAACGACAAAAAGGATAAAATGCGTTTCTTTTCCCCCTTTGCAAGCTTAACAATCGTTTCCCTCTCCTCCCTCCGACCCGTGCATTTACTTACGTGTTCTTTGTTCTTAAACACCTTCGTGCACGAGGATTATTTATAGATTGAAAGATTCTATAGTTTACATAATGTGCACGTGTTTGTGCTTCTGTATGTGCCGCCTATGCGTTTGTGTATGCATGTGCGTCGCGAAAAAAAAAGGTAAAAAGATAGGTAATCTAAGAACAAGAAACGCTTCACGAAACGAATCACGACTTCGTCTCCATTTATTTGAGTAGAGGTATTTAAACGGATCGGAGTACTTCCTGGAAGACACTCCCCCTAGTGATTCTATCTATTCGAAAGCTTGCATCGTTAAGTTGCTTCCTTTTATTTCTCTCTCTCTCTCTCTCTCTCTCTCCCTCTCTCTCTCTCTCTCTCTCTCTTTCTTTCTCGTTACACTCTATAGTTTCATTCACGTTTAAAGCCAAGCAACGACGCGGCCAATCGACGTTGATCGAATTAAAACGAATTCCATGCGTTTTTCGATTCGTTCCTTCTTGGCAAAGTATCGTTTCCACCATCGATAATGAAAGAGATAGCCAAAGAGTAGAAAGAAAGAAAGAAAGAAAAAAAGAACAAAAATGTTTTGACGAACGGATTGCATAAGAAGTTACGCGTGATGTGTATAGAATGGCATGTACGTACGTAAGTATGTGTGTATATGTATATGTGTATGTGTATGTACCGTTCTAACTCGATTTTCATCGATTCATAATGAAGTCTGTTTTTGAATTTACGACTCCAGCGAAAGTCGTAAAACTACTTCCGGTAGTGTAGCTTCTGGTGTCCCTTCGGGGCTTTGACTTTATGAGCCATGACGATCGAAATTCGTCCGTAAAGTAGACCATGTTTTTTTCCACTCGAAAGAAGAAGCACTCATCCTCGGGTTCCCACGGGTTAAATCTCTTTGTTCTTTCTATAAAGAACAGAGAGAGAGAGAAAGAGAGAAAGAGAGAGAGGGTGGAAAAAGGAAGAAGAGACTTTCCGTTCTTTTTAAAGCATACTAAAAAGCACAAATATATATATATATATATATATATATATATATATATATATATATATTTTATTACATATAAGCACGATAAAATATATATATTTTATATATATTATATTTATTTTATATATATATATATATATATATTATATATATAAAACTTATGTAATTTATATATATTATTTATGTGTAAATTTATATATAAAAACAATACGTATGTATATATATATATATACACACGTATTGTTTTAAAATATCTCAACTACTTTACATTTACGAATTTTTCTTCGAATTTTCCGTGATGGGAAAAATCTTTTTGGTTTCAATGCGATACCTAAGTACCTGGTTTCTCCGTTTCTTCGTTCGTTCCAACTTCGAAGGAGTAGAGGAGACCAAATTTAGAATCGAGGTGTATCTTGTCTCTTTCCGACCTATACTCTCGCCCCTTGTACGAATAGAACACGATTGATCTTTCTGCACCCTGTCGGGTCGACATCTTACTATTACGAATTTATTTCGAGAACATCGGACAGCTGTAGGAATAGGATAATAAAATCTAGTTAATAGGATCCAGATATTATTTATAATTGTTGTTGTTATATTATTATTGTTGTTATTGTAAAAATTCGCAATGATTTAAACGAACGAAAAAGAAACGTTCGTCAGAACTATTTTCTCACAAGAATCATTTATTTTCCTGGTATTAGAACGATGAACGAGATTTCGCAAAAGGATATCATCGGCCGATTAATTCGCATGATTCATCGATGATCTAAGATTATAAAGAAAGGAAAAGCGAAGGGTTCTAAAACTGGCATGGACGGTCCTGGCTTCCCTGGCATTGCTCGAGGGAATACCGGAGGTGAACGGAACAGACTGCTCGGTGCCAGTGCCCGCACGAAACCCTCTCCCTCCCTTCCCCTCCCTTCCTCTCTTCATCCTCATCTCCATTTCCATCTCCTTTTCCATCCTACTCTTTCTCTCTCCCTCTCTCATTCTCTCTCTCTCTCTCTCTCTCTCTCTCTCTCTGTCTCTCTATGTCTATCTATCTCTATCTCTATCTATCTATTTTTCTCTTTCTCTCTCCTTCTTTCTCTTTCTCTTTATCTCTCTCTCTCTCTCTCTTTCTCTCTCTCTCTCTCTCTCTCTTTCTCTCTTCCCCTCGAATTCTCTCTTTTCATCCCTACTAGCGTAACGATGCGAATACGTCCACAGAGGTCGTGCTAAGGAGAGTCAAACTCCCGCCTTACGTAATCTTTATATCACATGCGATCGCAACGAGATCCGCACGCGGAATCAAGGCCGATAAAGAGAGCGGCTCCTACTTCTATTTCTTTATTTCTTTATTAATAATCTTATCGAGAAGATCAAGGAACTTGTACCCAATCGAAATTTCTTTCTTTCTTTCTTTCTTTCTTTCTTTATTATTTGTTTTTCTCCTTTTTTCTTGTTGCTTTTTTTCTTTTCTTTTTTCTGTTTCTTTTTTTTCTTTTCTTTTCTTCTGCTTTTTTCTTTTTTTTTTTTTTTTTATTTCTCTTTTTCTTTCTTGCTCCAAACATCCAACTCTTTACCCGATTATTCTTTTCGATCATTTTTTTTTTATTTTCTTTCTTCTCTTTTTTTGTTTTGTTTTCATTTTCTTTTCTCTTCTCTTCTTTTCTGTGTAAACCTACTCCCTCTGTAAAAACAGGGAAAAAGAGAGAGAGAGAGAGAAAAAGAGAGAAAGAGACAGAGAGAGAGAGAGAGAGAGAGAGAGAGAACGACGAATCAAGCTTACCCGGTAATAGAACGTAAGACAGCATTCGAAGCTAATTTTGATGCACGCATTGCTCCTACCGTTTGACTCTCAAACATATGCGAGAGAAAAGACACGAACGACCTAGATGCACATTATATCTAACTATATCTATACTCGTACTTACCTACTTGCTACTCTGTTTCGGACGTGCGTAAATCGGATCTGTTGCATGCAAGAGTGAAGAGAAAAGAAAAAAGAAAAAGAAAGAAAAAAAAAGAAGAAAGAAATAAACAGACATCGTCGATAATCGTTTTCTTCTAATGCGTTCTTTTTTTTTCTCTTCTTTTTCTTTTTCTTATTTCTTTTTTTTTTTTTTTTTTATTTTATCTTATACGATATCGCTTTATTTAGAGAAAAAGAAAAAAAAAGAAAAAAAAAAGAAGTTAGCCGAATCATTTATCTGTCCTTGCGCGTGTTGTTTTTTT